>NC_088367.1:16488969-16498969 GCF_034508935.2 Berghia stephanieae | reverse complement strand
GAATTAAAATTTATTTCAGTTTTCTACTAGCAAAGTAAAACAACACACGTAGTTTGTTTGTTTGTTTGTTTTTGTTTTTTTTTTTGGGGGGGGGGGATTGTTGTTGTTTTTTTGTTTTTTTTGTTTTTTGTTGTTTTTTTTTGGTTTTTTTTTTGTTATTGTTTGTAGAATACATTTTTACTTTCTTTTTTTTTTTTTTTAAGAATGGACGTTTCATATGTTTGTTGTGAGTAAATTGCAGAAATGCATAGCGTCAATGACACACTGATTATTTACGAGCTGGAACCGAACGGAGACGAAATGTTAAGTTCTCACTAAATAAATGTATGTATTCTCCCGTATCTTTAGCGTTAAACGAGAACAGCAATTGCTTTCGATGGTTAAGATCTAAGAGATCCAGCTACCCAATCGGGAAGTCGGGAAAAACGTCAGGAATTTTATAAAAGGAAGGAAGTTGACGTCACTCAGTCTCTTTGATATTATTTTTAGAGAGCCTGATTGTGATAAGATATGACTAAATTATAGACAGAACGAAATTGACGTCACTCAACGGTGCCCGTTCAATGAACATGATGGTAAGTCGATCAACTCAAAATTGATGATTCAAGTGAATCTCAATTTCGATTGTCTTAATAGACAATATCTACATTTTTCGACTTCGTACGAGAAATTCACTGAGCTTTTTATTTGGGCACCGAGAGATGTTTTCTGCTTCTAACATCTTATAGATTTCGCTCACTTATTGTAGAATTCTTTTCCAAAGTTAAGAATAGAAAATGGTTGATATAAATTTTAAGAAATTGATCGTATTCATGATAATGAGAGGAATCACTAACTGGTGTGGATTCAATGAGCATGATCTATAGATAGTATGCGCTTGGCTAAGAAGCTCATAACATTGCCATCCGGAAGTATAACAGACCAACACACAAAACTGTCTGTATCTATGAATAGTCGGGTTAATACAGTTCAGTGAGCATTACTCATAAACGCGGATGGCAAAAAAAAACAATAACAAAGACCTGAGTGACGTCATCTTCGAACTATCTACTTTCCATGTGCTCGAAGACATTGGTCACACTGCAAAATGTGCTCAAAGTGACCCACATAGTGAAAAGTGTTCACAGCTTTTTTAAATATCAAACATCACGATTGGTCATTTTATTCAGTTTGGCACATGGGTATGTTTATAACTTTTGTAAACAAAGCAATGTGTTTACATAATTTATTAAGAAACATCCAATCGTTGGACAGCAACAAATCATATGATTGATGACCTGGTTGGACGAAATCATGAATATAGATCGCTCCCATTCAAATCCTCCCACTTGCCATACTCGCAAACATGAAGTTTGACACATACGTGTTAAAAATGATGGCGTCTGTTTTCGATGGTATTCGACGAAACAAATTTGATTTTTCGATAAAATCGTCACAATGTTTAATCAATCTCATAGGATTCGCAAACCATCATTATGTAAACACCACGCAAAATTTGGTGACAATTCATCCAGTGGTTTCGGAGCCTACGTGTTACAAAAAATCCAATTTCCCAAATATACGATAGAATAAATATAGAAGAACCGTTTTTGACGTCATTCAGCTCTTTGTTATTGTTTTTAGACAGCCATTTTTATGAGCAGTTCTAAGGTAAATTGTATTAATCAGACTATAAACGTTTAAGGTTATTCATAGGTTTGTGTGTTGGCACGTCATATCCGCCTGACGGATATTGTGAGATTTTTTAACTAAGGGCAGAGCATCAACATGAGTGAGAGGATTAATGTTTACCTACTTGACCTGATATGAATCGCCCGCTATAAAAACCCTATGCCATTCCCGAAGTTTCTTGTCTCTGTATTTCAGTCTTGGTCTAAAATATGCGATCAAATTTAATACGATGAGAGCAATAAACCAGTAGATTTTTGAAAACTTTGTGACGCACCCTCAAATGTGCTCGGACAAACATGTTTGGTTGTTTACAAACAATAACGTGAATGAAATCGACCGCTCTCTGATCATTTTTTTTATATAACGCCAAATGAATTTCTCGATCATATCATTATAAACGCGTAAGTTTAAGTTTACACTTGGTTTTATTGATCAACTGGTAGAACGCTCGGTATTTTACTTCGACACATACCTGTGTAGTTTTCTATGTTTACCAATCACTGCCATTGTTTACACTATGACGATTGTCCGAGAGGCGTGGCTATGTTCCCTTTCTCTATGTGTCTATTCAGCTCTATCTGGAGAAAAAAAAAACGAAAAGAAAAGAACAAAATATGGGTATTTCTCTCTAAAAATCGTATTACATTGTGACCTAGATACGAGAAGTAAAAATCTGTTTATATCAAGGTTGAGTCAAATCTAGTGCAATCGATCATTTACAAGTTCTCTCTCTCTCTCTCTCTCTCTCTCTCTCTCTCTCTCTCTCTCTCTCTCTCTCTCTCTCTCTCTCTCTTTCTCTCCCTCTCTTTCTTTCTTTCTCTCTCTCTCTCTTCTCTCTCTTTCTCTCTCTCTCTCTTCTCTTCTCTCCCTCTCTTTCTTTCTCTCTCTCTCTCTCTCTTTCTCTTTCTCTTTCTCGTTCTCTCCCTCTCTTTCTTTCTTTCTCTCTCCTCTCTCTTTCTCTTCTCTCTCTCTCCTCTCTCTTTCTCTCTCTCTTTCTCTCCCTCTCTTTCTTCTTTCTCTCTTCTCTCTCTCTCTTTCTCTCTCTCTCTCTCTCTCTCTCTTTCTTTCTTTCTTTCTTTCTTTCTTTTTCTCTTCTTTCTCTCGATTTCTCTTTCCCCGTCATTCTACTTTTTCTCTCTATTCATCCATCTATTCAACTGTAGCCTATTAATTTGTATGTGTGTTTTGTTTAACTATATTATATATCGATATAACATTATCTGTGTGTATTTCTATTCATCTGTTTATTTGGTATACCCGTTGTATACTTTCGATGCTATTATTTAAATAAAGTCTTTCAGACCAATAAGGCCCACGATTCCATTGGTTTAACTATTGAATACATCTCGCGATTTGTTTTCTTTTGTGGCCAAAGACTTATCTTTTGACGTCATTTTTGGTCAGTGGCAGGCTATAGATAGTTCGAAGATGACGTCATCCAGGTCTTTGTTATTGTTTTTTTGCCATCCGCGTTTATGAGTAATGCTCACTGAACTGTATTACCTGACTATAAACGTTCATGGATACACACAGTTTTGTGTGTTGGTCCGTTATACTTCCAGATGGCAATGTTATGAGCTTCTTAGCCAAGCGCATACTATCTATAAGTTTACGATGGCTACGGTTTAATACAGTTTAGTGAGAATTACTCATAAACGCGGATGGAAAAAAAAAACAATAACAAATACCGGAATGACGTCATCTTCGTTATATCAATACAATATTGTGAGCGGTGATTTTTTAGTGAAAAGAAAAGAGTGTGGCGAATTTAATCTGGACGACTCATTGTATTTCAACTTTCGTGATTAACATGTAACATGCCGTACGTCAAGCGTGTTAATATGTCGCTAAATGATATGGAAAACATTGTTTGGAAAATATACGGTAAATCGACTACTTTATGCTGGAAGGCAGCGTCCTTGATTTTTCTTGATCGTTAATAGTCTAACTTTGGAACCAGTTAATTTTTCCAATGAGCAAAAAAAGAATTAGTAAGGTCTATTACAATCAAAGCCATAATGTCAAATTACGACAAAATTTATCAGATAGTTTCAAAGATTAGAACCACGGAGCGTCATCATTAAATTTTAAAACGGACTATAACGGCAACTCGCTGGGTACATTAATCTAAAAATAATGACAGAAGACAAGTCTTAGTAATCAGTCTATATATGCTGTGCGCTTGACTAACAAACTCAAAACGTTGCCATCCGGAATTATAACGGACCGACACACAAAACTATAGATAGAATGAAGTTGACGTCACTCGGGTCTTTGTTATTGGTTTTTTTTTCTTTTTGGGGGTTTTTTTTGCCATCCGCGATTATGAGTAATAATTCTCACTCAACTGTATTAACCAGACTATAAAAGTTCATGGTTACACACGGTTCTGTGTGTTGGACCGTTATACTTCCGGATGGCAATGTTTTGAGCTTCTTAGCCAAGCGCATACTATCTATATGTATGATAAAACGTTTATAGTCTGGTTAATACAGTTTAATACAAAACACGCCAGCCAAATCAAACATAACAACACACAAAAATGGTGTGTAACCTTTCACGTTTATAGCCTGATTGATATAATGTAGTGAGAACTAAGCAGGTTGTCTAAAAATAATAACAAAGAGCTGAGTGACGTCAATTTCGTTCTTTCTATATAATAATATGGTAAGAAAATGCCACCGCTCTGGCTGGCAAAAAAAATGGTCAACTATGAGGAGTGCGTCTTCAAACATAATCTCACCGTGAATTGGATTCAGTAGTCTGATGTCACGCCACTCGGCAACGGCGGCCATCTTGGTTCTAAACAAAGAAAATCATTACTTTTTATTCTTCCAGCTGGCTAGAACTCTTCATATGTCTTGTGACCAGAATGTGTAAAAGTCAAAACATGATCAAATGTATGTGTTTTTTTCCCCTCTGGATACGCTCTTATGCTCGACGGAGAAATATTTAATACGGGCGTCCGCCATTGTTCCGATAGTTTAGAGCCAGTGTTGCTAAGTTACATGCGTCATTAGAAAGGAAGTGACGTTACGACTATTGAATCGTATCTTATGAGCTTGAATGGGGAAGGTCTATATTACCTTTCCATGTGCTGGAGGTCATTGGTCATATTGGAATATGTTCTCAAGGTGACCCACCTAGTGAAAAGTGTTCACAGCTTTTGAAATATCGAAAATCACGATTGGTCATTTTGTTCTGCTTGACACATGGGTATGTTTACAACTTTCATAAACAAAGCAGCGTGTTTGAACGAAAACCGGAATATAGATCGTTCCCATTTTTTTCATAGTGTGAAAACAAGTGTTTTATCTTTAGTTCGTTAACCCTTTTCATTTGGTGTTTCGTTTTACCGCACCCTGACATCATAATATTATATCTTACCTTTTTCACCAGGATTGCATTAACAGCGATGTAACAAAAGCTTAATAGAAGTCAAATTCGCATATCGCTCTCTTTCTCAGTTTAAACGGCAAGAGACGATATTATACATATTTAACGAGATAAAAAACAAGGATAATGATGGTTTGAAAGAAATTCGATCTCGTCTTTAAAGGGTTAATGATTGCTTTGGGTATTCCAGACAGTTGGTATTTTGATTGCACTTAATAATTGTGTGAACGCTCCCGTGTCAATCGATCAGTTGTTTTCTAGCGTTAAACTATCATAAGTAAATTAACCCTTTAAATGCGAAAATTAAATTATTTAAAAATGTATAATCTCTCTCACGTTCTAAGGGGTTATTACTGCTCGCCTTCACATCTTGATCAAGGAGGCAGTGACAACGATCGGTGCAACAAGGTTTTCAATAAAACTTCATTAAGTTCGAATTGTATTTCTGTTACTGCTTTTTGTTAAAGTGGCAGGATATTATGGATGATAGGTTTAAGTCAAATCGAACCCGGTCTTAATGGGGAGATAAATGTTATATTTTGTACAAGGGAATGAGTATTGTGGAGAACGCTGTAGTTCTTTGACAAAGCACCTTTTTATCATTTAGGCTAGAAAAATGTTAATAATAATAATAATGATGATGATGATAATAATAATAATAATAATAATAATAATAATAATAATAATAATAATAATAATAATAATAATAATAATAATAATAATAATAAATACGATAATAATAATAATAAATAATAATAATAATAATAATAATAATAATAATAATAATAATAATAATAATAAATAATAATAATAATAATAATAAATAATAAATAATAATAATAATAATAATAATAATAATAATAATAATAATAATAATACATAATAATAATAATATAATAATAATAATAATAATATAATTAATAATAATAATATAATAATAATAATAATAATAATAATAATAATAATAATAATAATAATAATAATAATAATAATAATAGCGCTTTTCTATCCACTGGTATAGTGCTCAGCTGCGCTTTACAAATCAAGCACACATACAAACACACACACACACAGACACGCACACACACACACGCACACATATAATATTACCATCCTCTTTCTCTCTCCCCCCCCCCCCCCTCTCTCTCTCTCTCTCTCTCTCTCCTCTCTCTCTCTCTCCCATCTCTCTCACTCACACACACACACACACGCGCGCGTGCGCGCGCGCACGGGCTAAACGTAACTTATCAATTATTATACACATTTATATTCATCTAGCGTAAAAATAGCTCTGTTTTCAAGAGTTTCACCTCTTGTGTGCAGTTTGTCTCTTCAAATGGTTTGTCTCTTCAAAGGGCTTGTCTCTTCAAATGGATTGTCTCTTCAAAGGGTTTGTCACTTCAAAGGGTTTGTCTCTTCAAATGGTTTGTCTCTTCAAAGGGTTTGTCTATTCAAAGGGTTTGTCTCTTCAAAGGGTTTGTCTCTTCAAATGGTTTGTCTCTTCAAAGGGTTTGTCTCTTCAAATGGTTGGTCTCTTCAAAACGGTGGCATGCTGACAGCGAGGCGAACCAAGTTTTCGCGTATCATACCCGTTACTATGGATTTTATTTACAGGATTTAATGCGAGTTTTTGTCTTGTTTTGATCGGCAACTTATAAATATAATATTGGTGAAACATATTGCCGCACATATTTTCCTTAAACCCTATGGATAATACATCTTTCATGTCTCTTATCGAAATAAAACAAGAAATATTCATTAAAAGAAAACAAGCGAGGGAGAAATTAATAAGAAGACGGAAGACCGATTGAGAAAAAAAATTTAAAGGGATAAAAGGGAGAGTTTTGGATAACCTGGAATCATTCAAAAGGTTTATTATACAAACCTATATTTGTCTGTCTTGTCAGTTGAGTGGAAAATGGCTGTCTTATTTAGTTGTGCTATAATTTTGCCATCTTTCGAATAACTCGTCTGGACTATCTTCTTCGGGGGCTGTATTTTTCAATCTATGCGAAGTCGAAGTGTGATGAATAATGATGATGCGAACTGGGGTGTTATACAAACAAAATTTCTTGAATATGCCTCTTACATTCCAATGGTCTCAATCAGTTTTGAGTGGGTTTCACTAAAGCCTCTTCTTTTCTATCATCAGTCTTGATAAATGCAAATGCGTTAGATTGCTATTTTGAATACAAAATTCTAATACAATCAAAACCTGAGACTTTAAAACAGTTTAAAAACTACAGAGGGACAAAATAATCGTCCGTACGGACATAAAACGCTATTAATAAAGGTTATGAGACAAATGTGTTCAAAGTGTGTGACGTAAACTTTTACGGAGTGTTCTAACACATTTCTGTGTCAAGGAAATGTGATTTTTTTTTCTCACAAATAGGATTCAATAGTCTAATGTCACATCCGCCCAGCAACCAGAAGCTTGGTTCTAAACAAAGAAAATCGGTACTTTTTATTCTTCATGCTAGCTAACTTTTTTTCACATGTCATGAGATCAGAATGTATAAAAGTCAAAACATGATCAGATTTATGTTTTTCTCCTCTGGATACACTTCGGAGAAGTATTTCATAAGGGCGTCCGCCATTGTTCCGATAGTTTAGAACCAGTTACTAAGTTACTATGCGTCATTATGAGGGAAGTGGCGTCACGACTGTTGAAGCCTATTGAGGGCTACCCATAGCCGCTTTAAGTTCGTGCCTTTCGGCCGAACCAGTTAGCCTTTAAGTTTGTGGATATTAAAAAAACAAAAAACAATCGAGGGCTTACACGTGAGGTGAAGATTGTTTGAGATTTGAACTCACTATCGTCAGGAGCGTAGTTGTAAGATGAGTACAGAAATTAAATCCAAAAGTTTCGATGTGTCCTGGTCAATGGAAAACGTAAAATGACGGGTCAAAGGTGAAAATATGCCGATCTTATTGACGCAGTGAATCACGTTAGTGAGTTGAAATACGATTCAAAACTCTGATGTCACGCCGCCCGGCAACGGCGGCCATCTTGGTTCTAAACAAAGAAAATCATTACTTTTTATTTTTCATGCTGGCTAGAACTATTAATATGCTTTGTGATCAGAATGTGTAAAAGTCAAAACATGATCACGTTTATGTGGGTTTTTTTTTCTCTTCTGGATACCCTTTATGCTCGCCGGAGAAATATTTCATAAGGGCGTCCGCCATTGTTTCGATAGTTTAGAGCAAGTGTTACTAAGTGACCATGCGTCATTAGGAAGGAAATGACGTTACGACTGTTGAATTGTATTATCCCCAATGTTTTGACGCTGTGATGCAATGATTTATTGTTATTATTATGCAACACGACACGTCTTTGTATATCAATAATCGATAGATAGATAGATAAATAGATAGATAGATAGAAAAATAGACAGATAGATAGATAGATAGATAGATAGATAGATAAATAGATAGATAGATAGATGCTAGATAGATAGATAGATAGATAGATAGATAGATAGATAGATAGATAGATAGATCGATAGATAGATTGATAGATAGAGTGAGGTATATATATATATATATATATATATATATATATATATATATATATAGAGAGAGAGAGAGAGAGAGAGAGAGAGAGAGGGGGGGGGGAGAGAGAGCGGGGGTGGGGATGAAGTGTGAGAGAGAGAGAGTTTAAAATGTAGAGGGTTAGTAAGAGGGAAAAATAGTAAGAGAATGTAAGGGATTGAGAGAGAGAGAGAGAGAGAGAGAGAGAGAGAGAGAGAGAGAGAGAGAGAGAGAGAGGGTGTGTGTGTGTATATATATATATATATATATATATATATATATATATATATATATATATATATACATCTATACACATATATATACATATATATATACATATATATATATGTGTGTGTGTGTGTGTGTGTATGTGTGTGTGTGTGTGTCTGTGGGTATGTGTAAATCTTTCTCATCATATTCACTGTACAGTAAAACAGAATGACGACGATTATAACCCATCTCATAACATTATCATTAGCGGTAATACGATCATTATCCCATTTACAACTAGACCAAAGCTACCCTGAGTACATTAATAGGCTTGACTGAAAAGTATTGACCTTTGTGGGATATTTCCAATTGTATTAATCGCACCAGGGTACACTTTATATCAAAATGTGCGCCATGTATTCTTCTATTATGTCAACAAATTTTATTTAACTGATTTATTTTTTTTAATTATCTTATTTCAACATGTCGGTGGAAGAAATTACTTGAAAGGAATTGTGCATCAAACAGCTGGCTGTAGTTGGTTTCCTTACCGCAAAGAGATGTGCACCCGTAAACATTTATGAACGGCTGAAAATTGTTAATGGCGATTTCTGTGTTACTGGAACTGATGCTGTCTCTACCAACATTAACGACCAGGCTCGTCGTATTCGTCCACAAAGTAAATCGACCAAAACAATTCAACAATAAAAATTGACCAACTTTATCGATCCGCTGATAATACAATCGGGCACTTTGCAAAGGCTCCTAGTCCAATTTCATAGGGAAGCGTTAAATATTGTTCAAGAAATCCAGAGTTACAGTAGAAAGGCATTTGCCACCAAGACTGCTCACACAAACCCAAGATCACGTTGAAAGAGGAAGTATTCTTGAAGACGTAGAACACGCCCTTACAGTTCCGATTTAGACCAAGTGACTTTTTCCTTTTCTTAAGACTTGAGAGACGCCTCAATGGGGTGAATTTTGTCAGTGATGACGAGATGACAGTGGAGGTGACTCGACGGTGTCGAAGCGGAGCCATCGTTAACTTATAGCCTGACACTAGATAGAACCCTCTAAGACTTATAGTTTGACCTCAGTTTTTAGATTTATGTAGCTTCTGATGAACTGTTAGTAGAACACAAGGAAACAAACTATTTCATTGGTTGAACTATTGAATACAACTCAC
>NC_088367.1:16408969-16483969 GCF_034508935.2 Berghia stephanieae | reverse complement strand
TGATTAATTAAGACTTTGGGGTTAAGCCGATTTCATTGTATTGATATCATCGCGACAGACTAGTTGAGATATTATTTGAACTTCCCAGACTAGAGAGCGTGTTTATGTAATCCGAGTGTTGTGGAATTATTAATACATCGATTTATTTCAGCATATCGAGACCGTATTTTAATTAGCTGTCAGAAGATAGCTCTGGTGGATGCTTCGGGCTTCGATATTAACCAGTTAACTGTCGTAGTCTGGAAAGACGCCTATTTGGTAATTTGGCCAGAAATATTGGCAAAAAAACTCGTCCTTCAAATATCAATCGATTTAGCTTACTCTCGTCTTAGCAAAAATTCTAAAACCTGGCACTTCCCTTTTTGCCAAGATGAGAATCAGTTAAATCGTTTGATTTTTGAAGAACGAGTTTACTCGCCAAATTTTAGAATAAGCGTGTTTCCAGAGTACGACAGTTAACTGATTAAGTTAGGTCATGGCTTGTAAGATCGATTGGGTGGTTATCTTGATTCGTCGTCATGCGAGAGGGTTTTCAATTTATGACGGAAAACTATATATAGATACTGTAAAAATAGGAACAACAAGAAACGTGAGACAAGCTCTTTACATAAAATGTAATGAAAAAAAAAACTTGAGCTTTTGTATAGCGCAATATCCACTGAACGTGCTAAATATCCACTGAACATGCTCAAAGCGCTTTACAAAGAGTCCCTGACCAACAGCAACACGTAACATGTAGAACGAGACATGACGCCGAGACATGACGCCTATTAGGCGATATAACAATTTTTTTCCCAAAAGAGACAACTCTTTTAACGACCAGGTACTCATTTTACAGCTGAGTGCGGTGAGATAATGTGAGTAAAGAGCCTTTTCCATGGACTCTGCTATGAGCCGAGCGAGGCTCCAACCCAGGATCTTCCTATCCGAAAGCGAGTGTCATGCATACCACTAGACCACATAGCCGCACATAAAGCGTTCTATGAATGATATTTTGGATGCACAATTGAAAATCCTTAGGCATAAGAAAATCTGTGGCAATGTTATAAAGTGCGCTTCCACTAATGACCACGCTTTAACTGCCGAATCCTGGAAAAACGCGCATTTAAAAATTCGGCTAGAAAACTCGTCCTTCAAATATCGAATGATTTAAATGACCCTCGTCTTGGCAAAACCTGGGACCTTGCAAGTTATATTATATATATATATATATATATTATATATATATATATATATATATATTATATATATATATATATATATATATTTATATAGAATACAAATTGTCACTCACATTAATTTTTTGTGGCCGAGACGTTCGTTTCTGAACGTCTCGGCCACAAAAAATGTGAGTGACAATTTGCATTCTATATATATATATATATATATATATATATATATATATATATATATATATATATATATATATATAGTATATAATATAATATAATATAATATATAAATATATATTATATATATTATGTGTGTGTGTATGTGTGTGTGTGTGTATGCGCGTGTTTATGTGAGTGTTATATTTTTAAAATTGAGAACCTGATTGCAAGTTGTAATGGGCGGGACTATTAATTTATCCCTTTTATATAGCGCAATATCGACTAAATGTGCGCAAAGCGCTTTACAAGTGGTCCCTGACCAACAGCAACACATAACATGTAGAACGAGACATGACGCCTGTTAGGTGATATTACAATTTTTTTCGGACAAAAGACAACTCTGTTAACGGCCAGGTGCCCATTTTACACCCGAGCACGGTGAGAGAATGTGAGTGAAGAGCCTTTTCCAAGGACTCAACCGATCCGAAAGCGGGTGTCATATCACAAGACCACATAATCATATGTAACTCACCGTCTCTGTCTGGTTATGTGTCGGCGAGATCTAGATGAATATGATAGATACATCTATTTCAAAACTATAAAACTTGAATTAGATTTATAGACAGCCGCAACCACAGATTACACAAGATCCTAGTAGTCTGTGGTCGCAACTGAGGAGAATTAATTAACTTTTTTTTTTTTTTAACTAACAACAAAAATCATGTTTCTGATCAATTTAATTTTGAATTCACATTTCGGCAAAATATCAAGTCGGTGTAATAGGATTCCACAGTCTGACGTCACGTCCGCCTAGCAACGAATCGGCTGGCTCTAAACAAAAAAAATCCGTGCTTGGTCCGGGCAAGGAATAATTGGAAAATCGCTCAAAAAACAATTTTTATCTTAAATATGGTCCAGTGTTTTGTACCAGATTGTCTACACCAGTCAGAGAGTCACTCCTGCAAGTTTTACAGATTTCCAAATGGACAGGCAGACAAAAAATTGAAGAAAAAGTGGATCACTTTAGTCAGGTAAGCACGCACGCCTCGTCGAACATTTGATACGAGTTCGTAGTCCAGATCTAGGTCAAGTTCTAGCTTACGTCGACCTATATTTTACGATTAAAGTGTACAATTGCACGAAATTATAAATAAAAATACATTCCAAACTAGGTTTTTATTGAAGTTGAAGCAAAAATGATATCTCAATCGTTTTGATAAACTGAATGAGAGTTAAGTTCTACTGATAAGTGATAATTTTTTTAAAAGGGGAACAAGAAGAAAGAGAAGAAAATATTTGTTAAAATCTTACTTTAAACTCGATACCTTTATGGCAAAATGAAAATAAATAAATAAAATAACGCAACCTCTCCCCCCCCCCCCTCCCCTCACGCAGATCTCTCTCCTCTCTCTCTCTCTCTCTCTCCTCTCTCTCTCTCTTCTCTCTCTCTCTCTCTCTCTCACACACACACACACACACACAAACACACATACTTCCCTCTTTTTTTTTTGGAAAGTTTCTCTGATTCTCTGCCATGCCTCCCCTCCCCGACAGCCGAGGTGGCAACTCTGTGTGAACAAAGCAAGATGGCGGCAGGGACCTCTCTCCTTTACCTGTGCCCGATTGTTGACACTCCAAAGTTTCCATCACCGCACTGTCCAGTACAGTACTGACTGAAATAAAGAGAAAACGCCAGTCTTGCCACACTCAACCCCAAGATCAACTTTAACTGTGTAAATTTAAGAATTCATATTTTTATACATACCTAGTCAAAATCATCAAAAGAAGTAATGAGGAAGTGCGACATTTTGCTGAATGTGCGATTTCATAAAAGACAGGCGAGAGACCCACCAGTAACCTAGTCTCTTGCACACCTTTGATTTATCATGCATTGAGCTGGTGTCAAACAAGATAGTCTAAAACAAAGTACTTATCAAATTAAATAATATACCCAATATGCCCAACAGAATTATTGGGTTTTTTTTAATCTTTTCATTTCAGGAGAAAGGACAAAAGATCCAACATCATCATCAAGAGTGTGTTCTTGTCACTTCAGAGATGGTGACAAAGCCAACCTCCCTGAATGGTTTGACAGAAATAAAAATAAATTGTTTCCACCAGAGCCAGAAAGAAAGAAAAGAAAAGTGACACAAGGAATTCCCATCCCATCTCAATTGGCACCAACATCAAGAAGTCCACACCCACCACCACCACCACCACACCACCACCACCACCACCACCACCACCACCACCATCATCATCATCATCATCATCATCATCATCATCATCATCATCATCATCATCATCATCAGCTCAACTCTCTTCATCATCATCACAAAGTCCCACCTTTAAAAAAACCAGATTCCTCATCATCATTATTTTCCTCCTCATCATCATCCTCATTATCTTCTCCCTCATCATCATCTCAACTCTCGTCACCATCATCACAGGATTCCATCTTTTAAAAAAAACAGATTGTAGAACAAGTGAGGATATTTTAAATAGAACAACAAATTTAATTCAAGAACAAGAAATTACAGACAAAAATAAGGAAATAGCTAGCTTTAAAACACCCAACTAAGTTAGATTCAACGCACTTACACTGTTTCAAGCCTTACAGAAAAAGTTCTTCGAATGGAGACAGGTGTACATTGTTTTAAAATATTTAATATTATTGTTCAATATGTTGAGTGCTTTAGAGGTAACATTATTTATTATAGTGGATGGGAAGTTCAGGAAGAGACAGTTGCATTAAAAGACCAAATTTTCATTATTACACTTATGAAACTTAGACAGAACTACGCTAACCTTCATATTTCACAATTGTTTAGCGTTAGTGAAAGTACTATAACAAATATTATACAAACTTTTATTCATGTTTTACATAAGCCATAAGCTTCTCTTTGAAAATGTTATGAAGGTTACCGTACATGCCCTTCTAGACATAAAAATAAACTATCAGCTCCATCATCATTTTTAAGATTTCCAAATTGCAGAATGATCATTGATTGTACATATGACCAAATTGCTATTCCTAAAGAAATGGATAAACAACGGTTAACTTATTCTTCTTATAGGTCCATGAATTCTGTTAAAGCTCTTGTTGGTCTGAGTCCAAATGGTGTGATAAATTTTATTTCTAAACTGTATCCAGGGTCTGTCTCGGAAAAGGTCATTGTACAAAATTGTGGATTACTAAAACTTTTAATTTTAAGCCCTGGAGATTTAATTTTAGCAGATAAAGGTAATAAAGGTAAAACCCCATCCTGATTCAAGATATTTTACCTCAAGGAGTAACTGTAAATATCCCTCCCTTTTTACATAATAAATTTACTGAAAATGAGATTTTATTAACAAAAGAAATTGCTTCATGTAGAATTCATGTTGAGAGGGCTAATGAAAGACTGAAAAATGTTAACATCCTCTCATATATTCCAACCATGTTAAGAGAAACATCTGATATTATTTTTCAATTTGTTGCAGCACTTGTCAATCCCCAGTCTCCTCTTATTAAAGAGACTGCATTTTGTTAGCTTTGCCATTTATTTTGTACAACACACATATTTTGTTCATCATCATCAAATCACCATTCAAAATAATGGTTTTGTAGGTCCATACATGATTTTACATGATAAACATGACAAATTATGGCATTGTTGTATCAATGTATGTTCAATGTCATTAACATTGTTAAATAAAACCACACAAATTAGTTTTGGACTGAATCAACCCAAGGCATCATCAAGATAGATCTGTGGAAGTAAAAGAATAAAAGATTCAAATTTAGAGCTGCGACCATGCTCAATAGGCAAAAAACAAACAAACTAATAAAACGTCTTTTGTGGTCTTGTGGTATGACACTCGCTTTCAGATCAGAAGGTCCTGGGTTTGGGCCTCGCTCGGCGCATAGTTGAGTCCTTGGAGAAGGCTCTTTACTCACAATCTCTCACCGTACTCAGGTGTCAAATGAGTACCTGGCCGTTAACAGCGTTGTCTCTGTCCGAAAAAATTGTAATATCGCCCAACAGGCATCATGTCCCGTCTTACATGTTAAATGTTGCTGTTGGCCAGTGACCCCTTGCAAAGCACTTTGAGCACATTTAGTGGATATTACGCTGTATAAAAACTCAATTAAAAAACAAACAAATTAAGTGATTCTTTCATTCATCTTGCTTTGTTGATAAGGGGGAAACCCGAAACGTCCATTTTATCTGTTTTCGTATATTAAATTGAAGTTCACATTCAATTTCACAATGTTATTGATTTCTTCGAGTTTCAAGCAGCAACATTTACATTACACCTTAACCCAATAGGAAGTTTAGTTTACCGAGACTAACACTGGTCTAAATAAATCCTTTATTCATCCCATAGAGGAAATTTATCTCTTGGGTCTATTCCCAGGGAAGACTGGAATAACCGCGGTGCAGCGCCGCAAATTGAGCTAGGATGAGGTGACTTGCTCAAGGCCACACAGCGCAGCGGCGGGTGAACGAACTCGGTACCTTTCGGGTACGAAGCAAAAACCGTACCGCTGATCCACGCTGCCCCACATGAAGTATGATAAAATGTCTAGCGTGATTGGTGATTGTGATTCTCATATGAGTATTATAATAAAGGTTACAACACGATACTAAATAGTATGTAGTAGACTATAGTCAATAGCAACGAAAATTAGCGAAGCAAGACTAAGACCTCAAAGACTCAAAGTCCGTGGTCCATAAGATAAAAACACAATAATTCAATGACTCCCTCTCTCTCTCCCTAACTAAAATCGAAAGTAAACAGTTAAATCTTTCCATTGGATATACTAAATCTGCCTAAACTCAAAGTAAACTGATTATTGTCCAACAGTAGTTGTACGGAGATGTGAGATTTTGAGAGTGAGAATGAGAAGACGAAATGACTTACCTTCACAGAATACTCTTTATTCTTCATGCTGGCTTGAACTTTGCCGAACATCAAGCCATCTGAGTAAGTGAAAGTCAAAACATGACCTGACTGATGATGATTTTCACCTCGCGAGACACTTTTATGCTCATTGGAGAAGTATTTCATAAGGGCGGTGATGGAAATAGGGTTCGTGTCAGCCATTTTTCTCGACTGTTTAGAGCCAGCCGGTTTGTTGCCATGCGTTGCTGCGCAGGATTACGTCACGACTTAGGAAGCCTATTGACTCGCATATCTTAATCATTTTTATTCCTCTTTGGTTTTGTAGTCTAGTAGTCTAGTAGTTTGACGCTAAGTTTACGACTTGTATGTTGAAGGTTTGAATCCCAATGTGGACGGCTTCCACAAGTTGGTGGAGATCGATCCAAAGACCATCAACGGGCCACCGGCCCTCTACGAGGAACTCATACTCAATACTCATACTCAATACTCAAATATTTAGTCTTGGAAAAGGCCTTTTTACTTGCATTTTCTTACTATACCCAAGTATTCAATGAGTAATGCCCGCCCTGCCAAGTGTAATATCTCGACCCAAATATTTTATGCCAATGCTTCCTTTGACATGTCGTATAGGGCTTTTAGCATATTTAGTGGATATTGTGCTATGTCGAAGCTCACTGTTTTCAGTATAAAAATATCAAATGGGCGAATTCAACGGACAACAAAATGCGTTCTATGAAAAAATAAAATAATAAGCGTCTAATTTTTATACTTTTAATACTAAATTGTTGAAATTTTGGAACATCTTACTGTATTTTTTTCTCAAAAAGAAAAAGCAATGGAGCGGTTCGGTAGTGGATTCACAGCACATAGAGATTAGGTCTTGGGGGTTCGAGCCCTAAATATTTAGTGTTACTGATGGTATATGCCTTTGTAAAGCTCTCTGAGCTCATTTTGTGGATTTTTTTGCCCTATATAAAAACCCAGATAACACTGTTTTTCTCTCCATTTCAGATGAACCAGTTACAGGAGAGCTACCGATGGACTGTAGCTGTGTAACCTATGATGTCATGGATTTCTCATATCATTTCGTATAAACATGAGTAACTCGTCATTACCAACATCGTCATCGTTGTTGTCATCTTCACTTAATGATAGTCTTACAACCCTCTCGCAAATCTTGCTGCAAAATTCCACCAACCGTCCTCCAAATTCCGACGGGGTTATTCGAGGCTTGGACCAAATCGCTATATCTCAGATTCTCGCTGCCTTAGAATGTACAGTTTTAAGTCTTCTTTGGGTATTGGCTTTGCCAGGAAACATCCTCGTCTTTGTTGTCATCCAGCGTAGCAGACGTGTACAGTCTACAACAAACTACTTTGTCAAGAGTCTGGCGATCAGCGATATACTTCTGGTGCTCATGGCATCACCGGCCATTTCCGTTCGAATCATTGTCAGTGAGTGGACGGCTGGACACGTTCTTTGCAGACTTGTCAGATTTTTACAACTGTCCAACATGGCTTGTTCTTCCTTCGTACTCGTGGCAATTTGTGTTGATCGATTCTACTCAATTGTGTACCCTTTAACTTTTAAAGTGACGCGTGGTACGGCAAAAAGAACAATACTCCTAGCGTGGATTTCTTCGGTCTTGATATCAATGTTTTCCATCTACTTCTTTGACCTCGCCCATGTGCCGAGCAGTGACCCGGATGAAATTAATGACCCTGAAAAAGACCGTCACGTCTGCCCAACTTTTGTCCCTGCCTCGGGCTTGACTGGGAGAGTCTACGCATATGTGGTTGTTGTTCTCTATTTCGTCTGTCCGGTGTTTGTGACGAGTATTGGATATCTCCAAATTATGTGTTATATCTACAGGACTCGAATTAGTGTTCAAAATAACAGAATGACCGGTGCTCTGATCCCGCGACGGAAAGTTAAAATGGCTCGAACATTACTTATCATCACTTCTATAACTCTGATATTCTATTTTCCATTTTATACAACACAACTTGTCTACTGTATCGGGTGGACAGAGTTGGTAAGTCCGCACATTTTCAATGTAGCCTATTTGTTGATAGCATCATCGGCAGCAGTTAAACCGGTCATCTACGCTTGTCGAAACAGTATTTTCAGGCGAGGTTGTCAAGAAGTCCTGTGCATGTCTGGTATGAAGTGTTATCGGGTAAACACGTACACGATCACGAAAGTATCCACCATTGCTAAAAAGAACTTTGTGGGCGTGGTGGAGTTGTCCCAGGAATCGGGGAATAACATGAATGTAACAATAGGAAGCGGAAGAAGTGGTTACGTAAGTTCAACATCCTTAAATCATCGGAGCATCAAAGGAATTTCGTCTTCACTATCACGCCATGATACTCTTCCAACGACCACTTTCTGAAGACAAAGGGTATTTTTTATATTTTTGTTTTTGTATTTTGTTTGTTTTGTTTTTTTGTTTCTTTTGTACTTGTTTTTTTTTCTGTTTTCTATTTTTTGGTTTTATTTTGTTTTGTTTTGTTTTTTTTTTTTCTTTGTTTTTTCTTTCTTTTTTTTCATTCTTTTTTTTTTTTTTTTTTTTTTTTTTTTTTTTTTTTTTTTTTTTTGCTTCTTTTTTTTTTGGGGGGGGGGGGGGGGGGGGGGGGGGAGGAAATTTGGGAGGATGTGTTTTATTTTGTTTTATTTTACTTTGTTGTTTTTTGTTTGTTTTTTCGGTCGAATGTTCGAGAATTGTTTACATAATATATGAATTGAGAATAGACGTTGTCTTAATTCTAACATCATATGCATGATATATGTATATATATATATATATATATATATATATATATATATATATATATATATATATATATATATATATATATATAACTGTTTGATTAAAATAACTCCCATGTAACGATATTTGTATGGAGGCGAACCCGAGACTCACTGTCGACATCTTGTTTAATTATATTATTGTTATTATTGCAAGCATAGCTTTCCATGCAAATAACGATGCCCGTTCAATTAAATGAACGTGATGATAAGTTGATTAACGCAAATTTTATGATTCAAGTGTTTAGAAAGATTTGAACTCAATTTCTATTGTTTTAATAGACAATAGATTTTTCGCGTTCGTCAGAGATCTCCACGGAGCTTTTTATTTAGACAAGTAGAGACATTTTCTGCATTTAATATTTTTTTATATTTCGCTCACTAATCATAGAATTCTTTCCCAATGTTAAGAACGGAACATGGTTTTTACAAATGTTACTAAATTGATTGTATTCAATTTATTATTATTATTATTATTATTATTATTATTATTATTATTATTATTATTATTATTATTATTATTATTATTATTATTATTATTATTATTATTATATTATTTATTATATTATATATTATTATTATTATTATTATTATTATTATTATTATTATTATTATTATTATTATTATATATATATAATAATAATAATAATAATAATAATAATAATAATAATAATAATAATAATAATAATATATTATTAATAATATTATTATTATTATTATTATTATTATTATTATTATTTATTATTATTATATATTATTATTATTATTATTATTATTATCATCATCGTTATTATCATCATCATCACCATCATCATCATCATCATCATCATCATCATTATCACCATCATCATCATTATATTATTATTATTATTATTATTATTATTATTATTTTATTATTATATTATATTATTATTATTATTTTATTGTTATTATTATTTATTATTATTATTATTATTATTATTATATTGTTATTATTTTTATTATTATATTATTATTATTATTATTATTATTATTATTATTATTATTTTATTATTATTATTATTATTATTATTATTATTATATTATTATTATTATTATATTATTATTATTATTATTATTATTATTATTATTATTATTATTATTATTATTATTATTATTATTATTATTATTATTATTATTAATTATTATTATTATTATTATTATTATATTATTATTATTATTATTATATATTATTATATTATTATTATTATCTACAACTATTATTATCACTCATCATCATTATATCACTCAAAAGTGCAAACCACCTACCTATCCCCCCCCCCCCCCCCCCCCCCCCCCCCCCACCCTCACTGTTCCCCAACAATATGCACACCATGCTGCACCCTGTAAATGTTATTGGAAATATATTTGGAATGTATATATTTGAAAAAGAAAAAAATGAAGTCGTCTTCCCTTGAATATGTAACCCATCGATTCAAAACGGTGTTATGTCGGGATTCTTTAATTGTTAAAAATTTGATTGAAAGTCACAACTATTTAAGAGAAATGTATGTGCGGCTATGTGGTCTCGTGCTATGACTTTCGCTTTCGATCAGAAAGTCCATGGTTCGAGGCTCGCTCTGAGCGGCGCATAGTTGAGTCCTTGGAAAAAGCTATTTACCCACATTCTCTCACCTGTGTAAAACGAGTACCTGGCGGTAAACAGCGTTGTCTATGTCTGGGAAAAATTGTACCATCGCCTAACAGGCGTCATGTCATGTCCCATCCTACATGGTAAGTTTTGTTGTTGGATGAGGGCCACTCGTTAAGCGCTTTGAGCACGTTTAGTGGATAAATGCTCTAGTTTTTAAGTAAAATATATGTTTTTCATACGGGAGTTTGGGAAGGATAGGATTGATGAAAGTACGATGAACGAAAAATTTGATACTTTTCACAATGTTGATGCTAAATTCACTTTCTGGTGCTCGCTTCAGTCCGACATAATACCATATTGACACGATTAGTCACATATTCTTCTCTTCTGGTGCGTATTCGTTCATGTGTGCATCAATCAGTATGTGTATGTGTGTTCGTGTGCATGTCCTCGTGTTGTTGGGGTTTTTTTTCTGTTTAGTTTTTGTTTTTTTCCTTTGAGTGTTTTTTTTTAATTACACCAAATGTTCAATAAATGTTTTGGGACATGTTAATGTGACGACATATTATTATATCTAATGGTTGGCCTAACTTAATTGTGTTTATTTTGCTCATGTTTTACCCGCAGAATAATAATATTATTATATTGCATTGAATCACCGTAGTCTGTGCGTTTAAAGCGCTTTCTGCATCTTGCACCAACAACAGCAACAACTTTGCTACTACTACTACTACTTCTACTACTACTACTACTACTACTACTACTACTACTACTACTACTACTACTACATTAATTACTATATTATTATTATTATTATTATTATTATTATTATTATATATTATTATATATTATATATATTATTATTATATATATATATATATATATATTATATATATATTATATATATATATATATATATATATATATAATATATATATATATATATATATATAGGAGTGCTTCTTGGTACTTGTAGGTACGAGAGTGCTCGATAATGTTGGTTAGAACATATAAAATATGTAAGGACACTCACATTCTTCTGTAGATTCAATCGTTTCAATGGGTTTCCATATCGTCGAGAATTGACGATATGGAAACCCATTGAAACGATTGTATCGACAGACAAATGTGAGGGTCCTTACTTATTTTATTTTGTAATGTATGTATGTATGTATGTATGTATATATATATATATATATATATATATATATATATATATATATATATATATATATATATATATATATATAAAGTATTTCAAGTATAATTATAATCAACTTCTACAATAATGTTTCGAGCATTCGCTCTCATCACGTCCTGATGAGAGCGAATGATCGAAATAATATTGTAGAAGTTGATCATAATTATACTTGAAATACTTTATAAATAGCTCCTTTTATATATATAAAAAAGTTGTTCACTATTATTTCATGGTTTTCGTTTATATATATATATATATATATATATAATATATATATATATATATATTATATATATATATATATATATATATTATTATTATTATTATTATTATTATTATTATGCCCTTCCGCCACGACACCTAGGCATTCCACGAAGGAATATAGATAATTCATCAAACAAGATGTCTTATTTCAACAGGAATCACCCATGTTGTCCAAGTGAGCAAATTGGGGGTTAATAATCTTGCTCAAGGAAAGAGACGAAAGTGCCTGAAGAGGGGCTCGAACCCGGGACCTACCGGGTCACAGTGCAATGCCTTAACCACTCGGCCACTTCGCCCCCAATATATATATATATATATATATATATATATATATATATATATATATATATATATATATATATATATATATATAATATATATATATATATATATAATAAAAGCAAAAACCATGAAATAATAGTGCTCAACTTTTTTATAAAAGGAGCTATTTATAAACATTTTAATTAGAATTATTATTACTCCTACAGATCAGTGACACGAAACAGATCTGTAGGAGTAATAATAATTATAATTAAAATGTTTATATAATATATAATATATAATATATATATATATATATATATATATATATATATAATATATATTATATATAAGCATTGCTGTCCGTTCAATGGACAGTGCCCGTTCAATGAACGTGATGTTAAGTCGATCAATTCAAAATGTATGATTCAAGTGTTGAATAAAAAATCCATATTATTGTCAATACATTATTCGACTTAATCAATTTTAATGGACTCTTATAGAGCGCACGGTATCCTCAACCATGAGGCTCTTGGCGCTTTACATCAACACACAATAATATTAAAGAAGATACACGACATCAAAAAATATTGTTTTCAATGATTTCTTGAACACAGACGATAGGGAATCCCGGATGCTACATGGACTGGTGTTCCATACAGATGAACCAAAACGAGAAAAGGACCTTTTTCCCGCCTTTGTACGAATGTCTGGGAGAGCCAAACGGGTGGTGTCATTTGAGGAACGTAAAGTTCGGGTTGTCGAATATTTCTTTGTGAGTTAGGAGGGGCATGTTGTCCAGTTAGCGATAAACTATGACACATGCTTTGAATTTTCCCTTTTGTCAGCAGACGGCCAGCGTAATCTTCGAAGCAGAGGTGTGGCAGAACCAAGCCTCCGGTTCGATAGACCAATCTGGAAGCATTATTTTGGACCGTCTGCATCCTCCAGGGATCATTTTTCGAAACACCAAAGAACAGAGCATTATAGTAATGCAGCTTTGAAAATAATAGAGAAACGACAAGTTTTTTGGTAACATGCTCAGAAAGGAACTGTCTAATAGATCCATTTTTTTAACTGACATATTAATGATTGGATTGTTGTATTAATTTGGTGGCCCCTCGACAGTTCTGAATCTAAGAATGCACCAAGATTTTTTACCTTGTCAACAATATCAACTGACACCTCTCTACTCTTACTTTCAATTTCTTCTCGTTCCAAAAGCTTCTGTTCCCTACATACATCACCTCTGTTTTGTCGACATTCAGCCTTAGCCCGTTTCTTCCCATTCAATCTCTTCCACCCAGACTTTGTAAGAGAACTCCACGGAGCTTTTTATTTGGGCAAGGAGAGACATTTTCTGTATATCTTATATATATTTTGCTCACTTATCATAGAATTCATTGGGAAAATGGTTTGTATATATTTTGAGAAATTGTTTGAATTCAACATAATGAGAGGAACCACTACCTAGTATCGATTCAGTGCAGGTACTCCTACCTCATTGTTATACTCGCTTACCGGTAGGGTGACACACAACTCTCATGCTAAAATTATGTCGTGTTTTTAATGGGATTTGACGAAACAAATTTGATTTTTATGAAAAAAAATCATCATGATTTCTAATCAAGATCATAAGGCACACAAACCGTCTTCGTGTCAATTGTAAACACCATGCAAACTTTAAACTCAATTTTCAGAACTCAATACGGAAGAAAAGTCGTGACGTCACACCTTCTACCTTTCCTGTTCCAAAATTCTAGGCGGAAGTCCCGGGTTTGAGAGTTTTTGCCAAGATGAGGGTCATTTAAATCGATCGATATTTGAAGGACGAGTTTTCTGGCCAAATTTTTAAATACTAACCTTTCTAAAGTA
The DNA here is from genome assembly GCF_034508935.2 of Berghia stephanieae. Lineage (NCBI taxonomy): Eukaryota > Metazoa > Mollusca > Gastropoda > Nudibranchia > Aeolidiidae > Berghia > Berghia stephanieae. The sequence continues at coordinate 16,469,724 of NC_088367.1, read as the reverse complement.
TTCAGTTGACTGGTTAGGATGATATGCCCCCCCCCCCCCCCCCCCCTTCAAAAAAAAAAAAAAAATTTTTAAAAATTCAAACCCGGGTCTTCTTTTAAAAGTTATAAGATTATTTCAAAAGTTTAAGCTCGTCTTCATTCATATGTGCGACTATGTGGTCTCGTAGTATGACACTCGCCATCTGATCGGAAGTCCCTGGGTTCGAGTCCCTCTCTGAGCGTAGCATAGTTAAGTCCATTGGAAAAATGTTCTTTACTGACATTCTCTTATCGCACTCTCTTGTAAAATGAGTGCCTGGCCGTTAACAGCGATGTCTCTGTCGGGAAAAAAAAACAAAAAACATTATAATGTCGCCTAACAGGCGACATGTCTCGTCCCACGTCGTGTCAAGTGCTGCTGTTGGCTAGAGACCTCTTATAAAGCGCTTTGAACACATTTAGTGGATATCGCACTATATAAATGCTCAATATTTTTTAATGTGTTTTATGAAGTAGTTAGAATTTTTCTGATCAAAATTCAAAATTTAAATAAAGGTGTTTTATTACTGTGCGGCCAAACACAGCCGAGCTATTTTACAGTCTTCATCGTGATTTTTTTTCCATAATAAAAATAGATTGAAGTAGTGAACTCGTGCATAGATCAAGAATCAGACAAATTATATTTATATTGATTTCCAACACAAACTCTCACTCTCACGGTGTTGAATTCTTTAGCTGCATTGGAGTTGTTAGCATAATATTCATATAGAGCAGTAAAGTTAGGTGCCCCAAACGTAAACAAAGGTCGAGAAGCACGTGGCAAACCACATGTTCCTGTCTTGACAGCTCACGTTCCAATGAAATAATAGAAAAATACTTAATTGGCGTTAGTGGCAAAACATTAATACCGTATCTCAAAGTATAGATTTGACAAGAATTCCAATTTTCAAAGTAAGTCATTTGCAAGATATCGTGTGACAAAACGGAATATTCGGCGTTTATATTGCTTATATATCTGACTTGTTTGAAATATTCATAGATGTATCTACACACTACAATTGGACCTTATGTGCTATTTCGCTAACAAATCAACTTATGTTCGTTGGACACTTACTGCTATTATTCGATTTTAAAGATTATTTTAGCTAAAATTGCTATTATTTGTCATTAAATTGATTTTCATCATTAATAAGATTGATCAGGTTTAAGTAATTGAGTGCACATTATGTATTTATTAACCATTAAACTGCCGTGTTCAGGAAAATCATGTATCTAAAAATTCGGCCAGAAAACCCGACTTTCAATAAATTTAAATATCGATCGATTTCAATTACCCTCATCTTGACAAGAACTCTCAAACCTGGGAGTTCGCGAAGTTCAGGTTTGAGAATTTTGTCGAGATGAGTGAGGGTCGTTTAAATAGATCGATATTTTGATTTGAACGACGAATTTCCTGGTCAAAATTGTAACTACGTGGTTTTCCAGAGTAAGGCAGTTAATTGCTCTGGCTGAAAGTGATACACAGTAATTGATTATCGTTCCATTTTTAAAATGGATACTTGTAGTTTGGAACGACACGTAGGATGCCGTATTTAAATAATAATAATAATAATAATAATAATAATAATAATAATAATAATAATAATAATAATAATAATAATAATAATAATAATATAATAATAATAATAGAGAGAGAGAGAGAGAGAGAGAGAGAGAGAGAGAGAGAGAGGAGAGACAGAGAGAGAGAGAGAGAGAGAGAGAGAGAGAGAGATCATTTGTGACCTCTCGTCTCAAAACAGTATTATATATATATATATATATATATTATATATATATATATATATATATATATATATATATATATATATATATATATATATATATATATATATATATATATATATATATATGTGTGTGTGTGTGTGTGTGTGTGTGTGTGTGTGTTCTAAATGCTATATGGATTGACTGGATAAATTTTTTTCTTCTATTTGTATTTGCATCACGTGGTTCACAAATAATATTAAAGACAATTCTCTGTTGGTTTCGATTTATTTGCGTTTCATTGTTTATTTTTTCATGGGTATTACGTTTGAACCCCCCCCCCCCCCTCCCCCCTAAATTACCATTATCCTACCCAAAACAAGCAACAAATCACTCTACAAAAAAAAATGCGGTGGAATTATGGTTTTTGTCCAAAATCTGATAAAGTGTATGAAACAACACTAAACAAAGCAAAAGGAAAGGCACAAGTAAAAAAAAAAAAAAAAGATAAATAAATAAATAAATCCCATTTTGATTATTTTTTTTTTTGGTAACTGTTCATTTTTGCTTATTACTGTTTACAGTCCACAGCTTCTAGGAGCTTAGCATCACACACATGCACATTTATCCTCTTCGGGCCTCGAAACACATAGTCACATAGGCATCCACCAGACATCTCAGGGGCAGCGTGGCTCAGCGGTACGGTCTTTGCTTCCTACCCGAAAGGTATCGAGTTCGATCACCAGCCGCTGCGCTGTGTGGCCTTGAGCAAGTCACCTCGTCCTAGCTCAATTTGCGGCGCTGTACTGCGGCTAACGCCTGGGTTATTCCAGTCTGTTCCCTTGCAATAGGCCCTAGAGACAAATTTCCCATATGGGACGAATAAAGGGAATTTGATTATTTTTTTATTTCTCCATTTTTTTTTTTTTTTGGCGGTCGGCTGCTTTTGCGGTGGCTGTATTCCAGGACAGGCCTACTTCCTTTATTTCTTTTTCCATAGTCCTTAGCATTACACTAAGTGCCTCCATTTCCATTATGGGAAGTCAGGAACCCCACCCAGGCTGCTGATTTCAATTATATAAGTTTTTCACCAATTACTTAAGTTCAAGACAGAGAGTGTTCAAATAGGTCTAATTTTTTTTTTTTATGGTTTGTGAAAAAAAATATCTCCCAAAACTCTACAGTAACATTTGATCGTTTCCCTCCCAGCTAGGATATCCGGCCAGGGCCAGGACTAGGGGAGGGCACCCGGGTCACCAAAAGGTCAACGATGCTTTAGGTTTTGAGAAGTCAGGTCATCGACGACTGAGAACTTCCCGACCTCCACTTAGTTCTCGATGCTTTTCTCGTCTCGAGAATCTTGGTCGTCGATGCTTCTCGTATTGAGTCCCGAGTCCCGAGTCTCGAGACTATACTGCGCGAGCGACGCACGCGTTACTAACAATGTGTACCATCTGCATTGTTCACCCCTCTCTCGTCGGCGATGATTCCAGCGAAGCTCGAGACTTTTTTGTGTCTCGATGCTTTTTTGAGTCTCGAGCATCGCTCTAGTCATCGGTGCTTTCATTCAATACCTAGTCATTGGTATTGGGTATTGACGTTATATCATATTTTAAACAGCTAACAAAACACAAACGTCGTAAATAGATCAAAATGGTTATAGGTATCAATGTTTTATTATTATACAAAGTGAATTTATTTAATGTATTTTAAGTTTTAATACAAAAAATCCATCCAAAGCTCAGTTGAAGTGCTACTTCTCGGGAATTCCCGACTTTTCCTTGGTCATCGAGTTCGGGAAGTTTTGAGTGTTGGTGGCCGATGACTTGAGGTATCATCGAGACTTCCGCTCGACACTAGCCAGGACATGTTTTTGTTTTTTTAAAGTTTTACGGCGTTTGCAACACATTTATGTCATATCAGGAAAAAAATGGGATAGTAAAAAGAGTTACAATTAAAGCACCCAAGAAAAAGTAAGACATAGGGGAACTGGGAACAAATATGGATCAGATGTAGATTCCAAGAGCATACTACCAATGTACTTAGTTTGAGATCACTACTATAAGTCTCATCCGGACACAAGCACAAAATCCAACAAGAGGAATACACTCAAATGCTTACATTGTACATTCAAAATAACAACAATAATAATACACAACAGAGAGATGATTTACAAGGTGAAAAAATATCATCTCCCAAAACTCTATACATTTGACCGTTTCCCTCCCAGCTAGGTATCCGGCCAGGACAAAACCCAAGCAATCTCATTCCAAGACAAAGGCAGAGAGCATGTTGGAAAACAGATGTAGGAGGATAGAAAACACATTAAGTGCCTCCCTCTGCCCACTATGAGAGGCCAGGAACCCCACCAAGAAACCTTTTGTCATCGTTTTAGAAAACAAATAGCAGTCACCAGAGTTAGAAAATAAGTGTCATCTTTATTTCTTCAAACAGGTCATAATAATAATTACCGTTTCACATTTATTGGTATTATGAAATTCAAAGTCAATAGATCAATAGAGACAAATTTCCCATATGGGACGAATAAAGGGAATTTGATTATTTTTTTATTTCTCCATTTTTTTTTTTTTTTGGCGGTCGGCTGCTTTTGCGGTGGCTGTATTCCAGGACAGGCCTACTTCCTTTATTTCTTTTTCCATAGTCCTTAGCATTAAGTGCCTCCATTTCCATTATGGGAAGTCAGGAACCCCACCCAGGCTGCTGATTTCAATTATATAAGTTTTTCACCAATTACTTAAGTTCAAGACAGAGAGTGTTCAAATAGGTCTAATTTTTTTTTTATGGTTTGTGAAAAAAAATATCTCCCAAAACTCTACAGTAACATTTGATCGTTTCCCTCCCAGCTAGGATATCCGGCCAGGGCCAGGACATGTTTTTGTTTTTTAAAAGTTTTACGGCGTTTGCAACACATTTATGTCATATCAGGAAAAAAATGGGATAGTAAAAAGAGTTACAATTAAAGCACCCAAGAAAAAGTAAGACATAGGGGAACTGGGAACAAATATGGATCAGATGTAGATTCCAAGAGCATACTACCAATGTACTTAGTTTGAGATCACTACTATAAGTCTCATCCGGACACAAGCACAAAATCCAACAAGAGGAATACACTCAAATGCTTACATTGTACATTCAAAATAACAACAATAATAATACACAACAGAGAGATGATTTACAAGGTGAAAAAATATCATCTCCCAAAACTCTATACATTTGACCGTTTCCCTCCCAGCTAGGTATCCGGCCAGGACAAAACCCAAGCAATCTCATTCCAAGACAAAGGCAGAGAGCATGTTGGAAAACAGATGTAGGAGGATAGAAAACACATTAAGTGCCTCCCTCTGCCCACTATGAGAGGCCAGGAACCCCACCAAGAAACCTTTTGTCATCGTTTTAGAAAACAAATAGCAGTCACCAGAGTTAGAAAATAAGTGTCATCTTTATTTCTTCAAACAGGTCATAATAATAATTACCGTTTCACATTTATTGGTATTATGAAATTCAAAGTCAATAGATCAATAGAGACAAATTTCCCATATGGGACGAATAAAGGGAATTTGATTATTTTTTTATTTCTCCATTTTTTTTTTTTTTGGCGGTCGGCTGCTTTTGCGGTGGCTGTATTCCAGGACAGGCCTACTTCCTTTATTTCTTTTTCCATAGTCCTTAGCATTAAGTGCCTCCATTTCCATTATGGGAAGTCAGGAACCCCACCCAGGCTGCTGATTTCAATTATATAAGTTTTTCACCAATTACTTAAGTTCAAGACAGAGAGTGTTCAAATAGGTCTAATTTTTTTTTTATGGTTTGTGAAAAAAAATATCTCCCAAAACTCTACAGTAACATTTGATCGTTTCCCTCCCAGCTAGGATATCCGGCCAGGGCCAGGACATGTTTTTGTTTTTTAAAAGTTTTACGGCGTTTGCAACACATTTATGTCATATCAGGAAAAAAATGGGATAGTAAAAAGAGTTACAATTAAAGCACCCAAGAAAAAGTAAGACATAGGGGAACTGGGAACAAATATGGATCAGATGTAGATTCCAAGAGCATACTACCAATGTACTTAGTTTGAGATCACTACTATAAGTCTCATCCGGACACAAGCACAAAATCCAACAAGAGGAATACACTCAAATGCTTACATTGTACATTCAAAATAACAACAATAATAATACACAACAGAGAGATGATTTACAAGGTGAAAACATATCATCTCCCAAAACTCTATACATTTGACCGTTTCCCTCCCAGCTAGGTATCCGGCCAGGACAAAACCCAAGCAATCTCATTCCAAGACAAAGGCAGAGAGCATGTTGGAAAACAGATGTAGGAGGATAGAAAACACATTAAGTGCCTCCCTCTGCCCACTATGAGAGGCCAGGAACCCCACCAAGAAACCTTTTGTCATCGTTTTAGAAAACAAATAGCAGTCACCAGAGTTAGAAAATAAGTGTCATCTTTATTTCTTCAAACAGGTCATAATAATAATTACCGTTTCACATTTATTGGTATTATGAAATTCAAAGTCAATAGATCAATATGTTACAAAACGATGATAACAATATTACACAATATAACATCACTGCCTTCATCAATCAGAGGCAAGATTTAAACAGAAGTAAAAAGTAAGTATGTCATCACTCATAATAACCCAAACACCACTGTTCTCAGAAAATTTGTCAGGATTTTCAAGATATGAAGCATAAACTTCCCTGTACAAATAAAGAAGAAATTACACTGCTTCAATTCACTCATTACATTACCATTGTTGATACAACAAAAGTTTGGACTATCTACATGGCATTGTTATAATCAACGATTTTGTTTTATTTGTTTTTGAAGGGATTTAAGGCACTTGTGACACATTTAGGTCATTTCAGCGCCAGTAAAAAGGGGCGAAAATAGTATAGAAAAAAAATATATATCTAGATTTACAATTAAAGCAAACAAGAAAAGTAAGACAAAGGAAAATGGTGCAAATAGGGAACAGATGTAGTTTCCAAGAGCATACCATCAATGTACTTAGTTTGAAATCACCTAAAAGTCTCATCCAGGTACACGCACAGGATCCAACTAAGCGGAACACATTAAAATACTTTTGTTACACACTCAAAACAACGAATTTATTAAAACACAACAAAGAGATGATTTAAATTGAACAAAAAATCATCTCCCAAAACTATAAATATACATTTGACCGTTTCCCTCCCAGTCATGGAATATTTCGAGGGAAAGGACAAAACCAAGTACATAATCTCATTCTAAGACAAAGACAGCAAGTCGGAAAACATATAGGAGTAATATAAGACAAAGTAGGTGACATTCTTGCCCACCATGGGAGGTCAGGATCCCACCCAGTTACCAGTGATTAATAAACTTTCCACTTTGATATGAAAATATAAATCATCCAGAATGGTTATAAGACGTACCTTTCTTGGTCTCTGGGGATTTTATGGTGCTTACAATAATTCATAATATTCCATTTATCAATGGAGTCATAATACTTTGATATCTTATAAACAGCAAAAAGACGTCAAGAAACATTATTTTGCCATGTTTATTTTCTCTTTAAAAAACAAATAAAATGAAAGTCTATATTTATCACTGTTTCTCCCCTTACAACGATTAAGAAATTATTTGCAATGGTAGTATTGGAAGTGTAAGAAAGATAAAGAAACTGATTTTGACTCAATTACTTTATCAATGGATCAAACGAGCCATGGCACAAATGATCCTTCAAAAGTCTTTTTATAAAAACTCAAAAAAAATTTGTTTAAATCATGAATCAGCACAAATATTTCCTTACAGAGCTTGGGACACTTTTCAATCATTTCAGCACCAGTAAAACTGAACTTATAACTTGGTGGGACAGTCTAAAAATTATAGATAAAGGGTTAGGTGGAAGAACATAGAAAATATGAAATAAGGGGGAAAACTTAAGTGTCAATTGGGCATAAAGATAAGTCATTAAGAAATTGCACTTATTAAAACAATCAAATGTAGAGTTTGTGAGAGGAAACAAAATCATATCTAATAATTATCAAAATGATTTGACATTATCTTTATATATATTCCTTTAATGACGAGTTCAAATAATGATGTTGGCAAATGACTTGGTTCACATTCTATCACAAATAAAAAAAAGGCTGATCTAAAACGGTACGAAGCAAAAAAACAGTTGTTATTAATCATGACATATTTAAGGAAAGAAAAATGAATCGTATAATTCTATATCCTATTCTCAGAAATAAGAGAAACAAGTTATTTCTACATTTACTCAATCATGGTCAGTTTAATGCCAAAGTTAAGAGGAACAGCTTTTATAAAGTCAAATTGTGGTGCAAAATGTTCAAGGGGGGAAAAGTTTTCTTTATCATCAAAATACAGTACGTACTTACTGGATTCTAGCATGATCTCAGAGAGAAGCCAAAAAGCGTGCTTGAATCCGAGCTTGCTGAAATCCAATGCTCTTGGGAGGTGACCAATACATTCGATCACCCAGTCCCAGTGTGTCGTATGTATAAAGAGAGTGCTGGAATTCAGCGAGCTAGAATCCAGCTAGTACTGTACCAGTTGCATAAATAATATTTACAAATGTCATTCATGCTTCTGAAGCAGATTTTACTTACAATGTACATCCTTTAAATGTTATGAACATCAACAAACAAACAAGAAAAAATAATAAAAATAAATAAATGAAAGATGATAATAATAATAATAATAATAATAATAATAATAATAATAATAATAATAACAATTAATAATAATAATAATAACAACAACAATAACAATATCACTGGCCACTACTGAAGTGCTACCAGTCAGACTGGAAAACCATGCTGTACAGTTTCAAGGTCACAGTTCAGTTCTGTGCATAATATTATACATCTAAATTGCAATCGACAGAGACGATGGCAGCTGCCATCTATCACTCTGGAAAGAACACTTTTGGGTTGAAAGAATGAAATCCTCCTCAAAGTCCTTTTTGAGGACGGACAATGAAAGTAAAAATATGATATTAAAAGTAAATGCTTTTCATCATCTGTTGGTATGGAACAGAATTTGTTATTTACAATGTATGTATTCATTTCTCCAACTCAACAACAACAAAAATGACTGGAGACATTACAACACCCTTCATTCACACAATTATTAGAGAAAAAAAAAAAAAAAAAGAGGGGGGGGGGGGGGTTCTATTCCAACTTCGTTACCAATTAACAGAAACATTATAATCCCTCAGCAAAATATGATCTCTATGGTGTTACTAACATAGTTTAGTGCTTAGATACAAAAAAATGTCATATAACTATAACCATAAATTCTTCTTCTTCTTCTTCTTCGTTCCTCTGATGGACATCTATGGCTGCAGTCCGATATCTGCTATGAAGTCTGTGGTCCGCTTTAGGTCCTCAGCCTCACCATAGAGCTTTGTGTTGAGTGTTGTAGGGGTGACCCAGTGGTTCGAACGTTGCACGTTGTATAATGGGCAATCCATAAGCACATGTAAAGTGGTAACCATAAATGATTTCAAGACTATCATATGAAAAATCAAAGCCATTTTCAAAATGGTCACAAGAAATTATTATTAATCAGTTTTCACCGACACAGTGAATTAAAGTTTGAAGTTAATCAATTACATATAATGATCCAAGCTCATTTACTTTCATAGCTGGTAATGTTGGTTACATTTATATGATCTGATATGCTGACAAAGGAATTTAACAACCAAGACATCCTTTGATGATACCAAATTCTTTTAAACTACAAAAATAGGATATTTTAAAATCTCATCTTCTTATCAGACCCGCCTAATTAAAAATGTTTAAAATCTCAATCTATACTTTAATCTACAATGTAGATTAATAATTTACCCTCAGTCACAGGATCAAACAAAACTTGTAAATCCTGACTAGATACGTTTTGTCATGCAGCTTTCCATTTCAACAAATTTTATTGAATAAGAAATGAAAGCACTAACAGCAATAATGTTTACTTGGGTAGTATTGCATTTGGAGCCAAAATATCTGTGGTGCTACAATTGTTTCATTGCAATAGGCAGTCTGCCACGTATCAAAAAGAAAAGAAGAAAAAAAAAGTTTTAAAAGAAAAATCTTTTACATTGAATAAAAAAAATACCACACATACACCAGGTTGATCAGATGTTCCAAAACATAGAAATTCAGACAAGATCTTATATAGAACAAAGATTCTTAACCAATCTACTCCATACAACAAAACAAACAACTAACGGAAACAGTCAAAAGACCTATTCTTCAGTTAATACAAACAACCCTCCCATCCTATGCTGGAAACTGTCAGATGGGTTGATAGAATGTACAACAAATGTTCAAATTTATCATCACTGTGGTTTATGTTTATTTCATGCTACTCATTACTAATCTATGTCAGTGCTAAGTAGGTACCTACTTAGTAATTAGCATTGGCCCTATGACTAGAATCAGGTCTGAAATAATGGTTGTCGAGACTGTCATTTGTTCTATATTCAAAAACTTTTACCTTATCCCGCCCCCACATATTCTTTCTTTTCTATATCACACACTTTCTAAACAAATCTACTGAACAGTAAAAATATTGAATAAAAAATGAATACAACAGTTTCAAAAACAAAATAATTTTTAGCTAAAAGACATTCTTTTTGCTGTTGCTGAGGAATACCACGAGCCAAAAAATCTTCCCCCATTTCGAATTTAGTTCTTTAATGAAACTGTCATATTGATTTTCATTCATTACTTTAACAGCCCAGGGCTCCAAGGAGACAAACATTTATTGAGCAGCTGACTTTGCCCTGTTAGCACTGTCAGACTTGGAACGTGAATTAATCAACCGTTCCACCATGGTGCGGGCATACTTGAGTCGACTGGCTAAATCTTTGGAACAACCATATTTCTCAATTAGGTTGAGTCGGTACGTGTTAAACTCCCTCTTCTCATCTATATATGTAACAGCAGCCATGAGGGGACATACAATAATTTTAGTATGGTCTTGGAAAAAATTGATCTGGAAAGAGAGAAAAAGAGTAAAAATAAAAATATTGATATGACATGCCTACCCACAGTATCCAATTCACCATACTTTTTAAATATGTTTGCACTGTTAAAAATAGCAAAAAGATCAATGTAACAACATAATAAACTATTTTCCTGCCTAACCACAGAAAGAACAATGTGATGGGGGACAAACATAGCTCTCACCCTTTTCATTGCATGACAGTTAAAATAACGTTTATTTAACACAGGCATTGACACGGTTTAAAGGCAATTCTATGCATTACTGTGTTCACCCTTTATGGACAGAGTTCACAATATCAATGCAAATCATTTCTAATGTAGAATCAAATTACAGTTATTGATTTCTTGCTGGTCCTGGGTTCGAGCCTCATTTGACGCATAGTTGAGTCCTTGGAAAAGGCTCTTTACTCACATTCTCTCACCGTACTCGGGTGTAAAATGAGTACCTGGCCGTTAACAGCGTTGTCTCTGTCCAAAAAAATTGTACTATACCCTAATAGGCGTCATGTCCTGTCCTTAAGGTTAAGTGTTGCTGTTGGCCAGGGACTTTCTTAAAAAGTGCTTTGAGCATGTTTAGTGGATATAGCGCTATATAAAAGCTCAATTTTTAAAAATATATATTGGCATTAGTATCCTTTATTCCAAATGAAGAAGTTTTGTAAGACCAAAAAATATCGACAAGTAGAATAGACAATAGAAGAATAGAAAATAGATAGATATATAAGAGTAAATCTGCTATGGAAATGAAAGGCGGAATGTGAGAAGAATCTTTTAAAATTTAATTGACTTGGATTCAAACCTAACAACACCTTGATGTCTGTGTACAAGTGACAACAATTTCAAAAAGTATGACACACAATACCGTTATAATGTCTTTCATGGATCCCAGGTTTGAGAGGTTTTCTTTTGCCTAGATGAGAGTCATTTAAATCAATATTGAAGGACAAGTTTTCTGGCCAAATTTTTAAATACACGTAAGCAGTTAACTGGCTAAGATTATTATAAAAGTTTCAGAAAATTTTACCTGTAACGTGCCATTACTGAGATGCAAGATAATGGCATTCTTGGTCCTGAACCAGGTCCTAAGGAATGGAAGACGAATCATGGAGTCTGTATCTCTTGGAGTCATATTGGCACCGGCCTGTAAGGAAGAGATAACACCATATTGATAATGCTTTTGTTTGTTTAGTCTATAAGGGTTTTTACGGCGATAGAAACCTGTTTAGGTCACATCAGTGCCAGTAAAATAGAGGAAAATGGGATAGTCAAAAAATTCTAAAATTACAATTAAAGCGCCCAAGAAAAAGTAAATCAAATGGGAATTGGTTCAAATAGGGAACAGATGTAGATTCCAACAGTGTACTTAGATCACCTAGTATCATCCAGACACCAGTACAGGATCCCACTAAGAGGAACACACTCAAATGGTTACATATACCGATCACAATATATTCAAAACAAAAATATAACAGTACACAACAGAGAGATGATTTACAAGGAAAATAAATTCTCCCCAAACTCTACCTCTACATTTGACTGTTTCCCTCTCAGCCAAGGACTGCTGTAAGGGCCAGGACAAAACATTCCAAGACAAAGATAGAAAGCCATTTCAGAAAACAGATAAAGGGAAATAGAAGACAAGTGACCTCCTGCCCACCATGGGAGGTCAAAAGACCCCACACAACCACAAAGTACAGATAAAATCATTGCTCTGAATACACTCTCTAAAAAACAAATCTATTTAATCCATAATCGTGAACTTACAGGTTAAACACGAAGATGACTCCAGAAGAGAAATATGAATACGGGGAATGAATCTCCGGACATGAATGCAATATATAGTAGTCATGATTTTTTACTTTTTATGGGCCCATATCTTTAGTCATATTTATCTTTTATCTGTGATATTAAAAATTAAACAAAATTTTCCCCAAAGAGTCCCAAAATCTGAGGGTCCCAATAGCTCAGTTGGTAGGACACTCACTTCACACACAAAGGGACTGAGATCAATCCCAGATGTCTGAGTCATTTCTATGTTACATGTATGTGTTGAGAAAATTGACTAACTTCGCTGCGTTTGTGTGTGTTGAACCCGTGACCTCAAGAAGTTGGGGAGAGAAGGCTCTAGTAAGACTAAGCTTTGAAGCAATGTTTTTGGGGTCGTGGATAGCTCATACGGTAGAGTCACGATTCCCCGGCCAGGCGGAGTTGTACCAAAAAGGGATCAAGCCCCCATCGCCGCCGCGAAGTTTTTATTCTCTGCTGCCTTCTGGCACTTTCCTGCTCACTTCATTTCTTGTTATTAAAAACAGATATAGGTGGATAGAAGACACAGTAAGTGCCTCCCTGCCCACTAAGGGGGGTCAGGAACCAGGTGTGTTGAACCCATGACCTCAAGGAGTCGGGAGAGCATTTCAAGATAGACACGATGCTTGGACTGAAGAGCTAACCTCTCGTGGCCAGGCGGAGTTGTCATAACAGTAAGCAGGGATGTAAATGGCAAATGAAAATAATTCTGAAACAAACTCACACACTGCCTTTTTACAAAATGGACGGTTCAAATAAGATGAAATGGTTGTACATGTATTATATTTTTTTCTCAGTCTAAATAAAGTGAAAGCGAAGAAAACTGATGAAAATGTAACAAAGGTTGAGAAAACTCAGTTTGAAAATCACCTAAATTGCAAGTTCAGTCTCCTAAGCCTAACTCTTTTTTGTTTGTTTGTTGCTTTAGGTCTCTTCCAACACAATTGAGGTTATATGAGAGACCGCTGAAACAAAAAAACAAGCAATCTAATAAAAATAGTACAAATGTCAATCAAAAGCATAACCTAAAGATATCATAAGCTAAATTATAAATAACCAAGAACAAACAGGCAGAGGATTTACAGGAAAAAAAATATCCCCTGTCAAAAATACAATCACAAACCAAAGAAGCAGGATAGGCTAGTAAAGAGAAGAAGAAACGACATCACTATCGGATCGTACACCCATGCGAACATCATAGGTATATGATTCAAGGGTGATGCTCCCATCCAACCACCCGCTAAGCCTAAATCTATTAACATCGTGATTGAATGGCCCTAGAACTAAAATTTTCCACAATCTATTCTAAGAGTCAGAATCTCTGTAAAGGGATGGAGAAGGATGGATAGTATAGCCCAGCACTAATGATGAAAGCTGAGGACAGATCTGGATGAAGGTTCATTACTCCTGCAAAGTAATCTCATGACTCCTCTGCCTCTACGAAGACCACAGTCATTAGCCAGTAGGAGAATGAGAACTTGAGAGAACTGAGAATTCTAAGTATCAGAATCTCAAAGTTAAAACAGTAAAACAAATTTTAAATTCTAAAAATATCAACTATCAACTTAGCTTCGAGTTTAAACTAAGAAGAAATTCACAAAGTACGCCACTCTCCAACAACAAGCATTGGGAAATATGAATTATGTGACTAAAAATTCTTCTGGGTTATTAAAAAATGTTGAATTCCTCTATTGGAATGTCCACATTAATGCATCATAAATATAACAGGTCTCCACGAGTGACTAACAAAAGAGCTGTGTCTTTTTTATTTTTCATACAAATTTGAAGAAATCAAAAATGCAAGATACTTACTCTTTATTTCTCTAAGTTTTCAATTGAAAATGTGCAAGAATTATTGTCGTGCAGTACAATTTGGTCACATATCTAATTCTGTGTAAAAATTTAATATGCTTCATTGCCTTTTCTCCAAAATTTTGTTTTTTTTAAGGCTTACCTTGAGTAAATGTTCATTCATGTAGTTCCTGAAGTACTTTAACAAGGTGACTTTTTTGCCCAGTGTTTCTGGGAACAATCTAATTGTATGGTAATGTTCCTTGCCATCTCGCTCTATGTAATGAATATTTCTGTGGAAGCAGACAGGTAAACACAAAGTTGAGTTGACATTTTGCCTACGGGATGCGAGGGAAATAAATAGACAAACAGACATACTAATTGAACAGTAATAATAATGATAGACTCTTTATAGAGTGCATGGAATCCTCGGCCATAGGACTCTTGGTGCTTAACATGTGGTGATAGTGATTGTTGTCGTGGTAGGGGCGAAGATGATGTGGTAGTGGTGATTGTAGTAGTGATGTGGTGGGAGTGCTGGTTGTAGTAATGGTAGTTAGTAATGATGATGATGTGATGGTGGTTGTACTGATGATTAAGACGACGATGATGATATGGTGATTTTGATGTGGTGGTGGTGATTCTGGTATTGAGTGATGATAATGTGGTGGTGGTGTTTGGTTGTAGTAGTGGTGGTAGAGGTGATAATGATGTGGTAGTTGTAGTAGTGGGGTGGTAGTGATGAACTGGTTATGGTGGTGGCCTATATCTACCTCCAAGCACATTGATTTCTGGTTTCGCTAACCTGGCTGTGAAACCGAAATTACGACATACGCCGGAAAACTGGCAAACATGAAAAACAATCATTGAAACTTTTTTAACACTTTACAAAATTTTTGTTTTGTTTTAGAGATAATGAAACTAGCATTACAAAAATGAGCGACATACTCTCCATTGGTCAGTAACAAAAGTCTGGTGGAGTCATTGAACAGCACACCATATGAGTTGTCACACAGTTGGTAGCCCAGACCATACTTGTCGGAGTAATCAACCCATTTGCTGATCCAATAGATTGGAATAGCTGCTGGGTCCTGGCATTCATCTGACAGCAATAGACAACAATGGATGTTATACATGGCAAGGGGTGGTTGAGTATTGGTGAGACATGCAAACAACCCAAATTCAAATGCTACTGTGTTTCACAAACAAAAACCTGAGATTATAAATAAAAGAGGGGGAGAGGGAGCAGACTTTTAGATGACCCAGGTTTAAGGTCTGCAATCAGCTTTCCTTCTAAGGCCATTTATTTTATTTACCCATCAATTTTCTCACAAGGACACTCAATGTTTGATGGATTTTTTGTTATCCCAATAATGGCATCAACTCATTTATGCCTCGTGTTAGGGGAAGAAATCTTTTTAAAATATCAAGTAGACGGATGAAGAGAGAAATTCAATTTTTAAGGGTTTAACTGTGCTTGCAACATATTTAGGTCATTCCAGCACCAGTAAAAAGAATAATGTGGGATAGTCAAAAATTATAGATTTACAGTTAAAAGCGCACAAGAAAAGTAAGACAAAGGGGAACGGTACAAATAGGGAATATATTTAGATTCCAAGAGTATACTATCATTGTGCATAGTTTGAGATTACCTATATGTTTCATCCAGGCACAAGCACAAAATACGACTAGCAGAATTGCCAACTATACACCAAATAGGGGTATTATTACGCGTTAAAAAAAAACAAATACCATTTATATTTTTTGTTCCACAATACACCTTTTTGCCGTCATCAAGTGATATGTTAACCAATAATTCCTTTGTCTTGCACAATTACACCTTTTTTACAGTCAAAATTACACTTTTCTTCAGTTGGGGTTAGCAGCTCTGGACCAGGAAGAACACACTTAAATGCTTACATTATAAATTCAAAACAACAAATAGAATTACACATAACAAAGAGATGATTTACAACGAAAAAAAAAATAATTTCCCAAAAACTATAACTATACATCTGACTGTTTCTCTCCCCAGTCCTCTTCTACTCCAAAAATCATTGCATAGAAGATGCTATAATATATCAAGGATTAAATTTATGAGAATTTCAGAGAACAATTGATACCATACAGTTTGAGAGCACAATGTGATATAGGAATAGAAATTATTATGCCACTATTACTGATTCAATGTAAAAGGCAAGGGCGTTAATAAAAGTGTGATAAATGCAAATCTTAAAGATTACAATTTTCTCTACCTACACATTTTCACAATAATATACCTTAAAATTTCTTCCAGTAACCAGAGATTATTATGAAAATTTTGAGGAATTAATACATTATGTATATAATATGACCATCAAGAAAAATGTGCTTATATCATGAAACTGCAATAAACAAGTCATTGCAAGCCTCAACTCACCTATTTGAGCATTGAGCCTTTCCCCTGGTTTAGATGCCACCACAGCCGACAACATGCCACACAAGTCTGATAAATAATAATCTTTCGGGCCATCTTCACCTATAGTTTTTGAAAGTAAAGACGGAGGGTTGGAGAGAAAAAAACAACATTCATTTTATTTCAATATTTTATGAAGCCATAGTCACAGTTTTCAGTGAGAATAATGTTTATCATTATGTCAGCACCTCAGGTGTGATGTAATACAGTGATGGCAATGTCAATGACAATTTGTCAAAAAGGAGGAAAATTTACCGACCTATCTGTCAAGCCCAAATCTAATGCAAACAAAAAACAAAAAAACATAGCTAATATCATAGTTATTTAAACATTATATAATAATATATTACTACTTCAAAAACACATCTATTCTGATCATTAGACACATCCTGACTTATTATAAATATAATTTAACGAATTATCATTTCCAATTAAACATTATAGAGCCCTATAATGCCACCCACTATATCAATAGATGATAAACTTTTGGCGAAAAGACCAGGTGGTGTCTGTATTACCGCAACCTTGTGGTTATGCAGTTTATAAATAAGAATCTTTAATCAATTGCAAAACATATTCCATCTCAACAGCAAATTTAAAATTAAGCCTTTAAACAATTATTTCTTAGATCAATCAATTACTAACATCATTACTTTGATTAGATCAAGAAGCACTGGACAATAATCTAAGGTTGATGAGAGCCTGTGCAAGAACTTGCTTTGTCATCATCATAGTCATGCATCTCAGTTGTCTCGTAGTTCATTCGTTTGAATACCTAAACTCTTTTTGACTTAATGTATTTGCTTTTGAGAAACAACAGCTGCTTATCTGTTCAAAAAGATTTGAACAAAAATCAAGGGTTTCTAAAAACTCATGAAATTAAATATTAAGACACTGATCTAAATAATATCAAATTTCTATAATAAAGGAATTTTCCCCTACTCTTCCTTCCATCATCTGATACAACAGCTCCCTCTGGTTCACCGGATTCAAGAGATGGTTTCTTGCCTACATCACGTTTACCGGGTTCTGAAGTGTAAGGTCTTATCTGACCCTCTGAGAGGAACAAAGAGAAAAAGGGAAAAAATGTTTTTTTTTAATTAATTTACATTTGGCCTATCAAAAAAATAATAAATAGAAAAATCTTACATTATGACACTTCTCTTCTATTTTATATTGTGATATCTTCTAAAAACTTAAAAGAATACAGGTAAAATTCTTAACACGATTGAATTCAAATTAAGTCCTTACATGGGTCATGATAACTTTCATCTACTACAATCAATGGCAATGATATAAAATATTATGTAGCCATAACAGATGATGTATTGTTTGTTTTGTTTTTTAATAGTTGCCAAAAAAAGCATACTAAAATTTATCAAGCATAAGGGATATCAAACCCATTATAAGTTAGTTCTGAATGACAAAAGTGACAACAGAAATGCTCAGAAATTTTACAAGGAGAAGTGAATAAAAGATAAAAGAGGAGAAGGATTAGGATTAGAAAGCAGGATTGTTGTGGAATAACACATACACACATCCACACATCAAGAAATTTGCAGCTGATATTGGAAGGACAAAGATCTAAAGCATGTACAGAAATAAGCAGATTCCCAAGATGCTTTAATTAAAACCATCAACCTTAATTAGTGTGTGTAATGCCTTCATAAAGAAAATTTTACCATTGACATCCAAAAGAGGTCGTCTTGAAGATCCAATGGACTGCACATCACTTTGTTTGTTGAGGGTGTCCATTCTGGGGACCATGGTAAGGCATGAGGTGGGAAGACAGGCGGGCAAAAATCCTGGAGAGGAACAAAAATAAATTTCAGATGTTACTCCCATCATATTAGGTACCATGTGCAACAATCTGAAGGTCCTATCATCGTGCAGAGTTCATTCATATTTCTATCATTACAACCTTTGGGTTCTAAAATGTCAAACACACAAAAAAAGGATATTTATATAACACGAGTTCAGGCGATTAAAAGTTTCATGGGTGTCAGCGGTTTTGGATGAAACCTGAAACTCAAATGTCAACATTTTGCTAAACTGGAAAAGAGGAAACACAAACTTATGCTCATTACGCTTAATTTCAATTCCTCTCTTTGAACCAAGGAGATTTCCAGTATTGCAAAACTGCTTCCATAAACTAAAAATGTTGTTACTCGCTGCCCAGAGGTTTAGAGTTACCTTTATTGCAAAACCGAAAATCCGACATAAACCAGAGAACTCATACCCATGCAAATGTTTGAGAAAAAAATCCTTATAATATATTTCAAAATTCACTGGTTACCGTTTCCATTATCATAGGTGATACAGAGAAATATGCCCCAATCGTTTGGTAGCAGTAGTCCTTAGAGCCTTAAGCTCAATGGAGCCAAAGTTTATACACTTTAGAAATATTTGAAAAGATATTAGCATTTGCATTTAACCCATGGGTGAAAGTTACTCAATGATATTAATCCTGCAAAGGCAGGTGCTCAGATGAAAAAAATCCTGCAACTACCAATAAGAGGAAAAAACAGAAGTGCGGTTAATTATATAAATGCCGTTTTTTTTTTCATTTTCGAATTCCGGCCAGACAAAAAAAAAACGGCGAGACCTCTTTTTCAAAAATAAAAATCCGGCCGGATTTTTCCGGCGAACTTTCACCCATGATTTAACCCTTGGATTGAAAGCCAAACTATCACAAAGTACTTTCTGCCATAATAAATTCAGCTATCCAAACACTCCTGGCTGGACAAAGTGGTCAGAAAAAAAAAAAAAAAAAAAAAATGAGAAAAGAAGACATAGGAAAAAAATATGTATAAAATTGTCATAAAAAATTTGTACCAGATGTGAAAAAAGGGTCCTCTATTATATGGTCCATATTAGGTCTATCACTAGGGTTGGCTCGTAACATTCGGTTGATGAGGTTCCTTGCCTGGGTGGTCACCTTGGATGGAATGTGGTACTCATTCTTCTTTATCCTCATGTATGTGTCCTTCAAACAGGATGTTTCAAATGGGGGCTTGCCAACCAAAAGTGTATAACTGTAAAGAGTTTTGGAAATGTAATTAGATTTTATAACTTGGAAGTATTGAATATCTATTGCATTGTTTCCATCATTTTAAAGTAATCCTTTATTGTTACAAAACGCTTTTTGGACAAAATAGGGTATCAACAGTGAGGCAAGCCTCAGTTCAAGAAATAATGAATTAATGAATATTTATTGCAATGTTATCAGTGAGACTTTCTAGTTCAGGGATCCAAGTTAGAAAAATTGGTTGCATGCTGAAGCCTGGAAATCATGCAGCTTGTGCACCATGGGCTGTTTTGACTGGAAGATGCAGACCAGCCATAAAAGTCTTCCAGTTATTCCGCCATCAGATGCCAAAATTATCTGCTTTCCAGCGTTGGCCTCAAGGAGAAAGTCTCAAAAAATCATACCAAAAAAAAAAAAGAAGGTTGAAGTCAGATAATTATATATTTTAGGGGGGTCAATGACCTAGATATTATTATATAAATAGAAACTGCAATTAGTGAGGTCAATGACCGAGATATTATTATATGTTGGTTTATATGCTACCTCCTGTGTGTGTGGTTTTTGTTGGCTTTTTACATCCATCTCCGAGATTTCCCCTCCACCCCCCTCCCAACAGCGATATTTTTCTTTTTCATTGTGGAATCCACGGGCATAATTGAAATCACTTGGATCTCTGCTTGTTATGCATTTATAACTTTTGTAAGAGGCTACCTGGACATAACAGGCATCGATAGTGAAGCAATGTGGCTTTAAAAAAAATAAAAAAAGTAATTAGCCACTGTATTTTAGCTTCATACAAGGAGGTGGCTTTCAAAACATAGAAATAGAAAATTCAAGACTATTTGAGCTTGTGCTTTTATACTGTGCAATATCCACTAAACATGCTCAAAGCGCTTTACAAGGGGCCCATAGCTAACAGCAACACTTAACATGCAAAACAAGACACAACTCCTGTTAAGCAATATTACATTTCCTAACAGAGACAACACTGTTAACGGTGAGAGAATGTGAGCAAAGAGCCTTTTCCAAGGACTCAAAATGTGCCTCTCAGAGCGGGACTCGAACCCAGAACCGTCTAATCCAAAGATGCGTGTCATACCACTAGACCGCATAGCCGCACATCTTGAAGAAATCACAAAGGAAAGTAGAAGTTTCACTCAGTGTATTCCTATTTAACTCACTAAATTGAGGTTTTCTCTGAATTATGAGAACAACTTAGCAGGTTTTGAAAGTCACCTGCTCATATCTTCCATTGAGTCAGAGGGATACAAAGTTCATACTTACAGGATACAACCTAAAGACCAGACATCTACCTCATAGCTATGACCTTTCTTTCCTAGTACTTCAGGGGCAATGTAATTAGGGGTACCACACAGCGTCCTAATGTGGAAAAAAAAAATTGAAATGCAGCGAGATAAAAAAATAAAAAATAAAACAGTACTTAATTTACTCAATGAAAATTAAAATGAGCTTAATACACTAAAAAATGGGGCTGACGCTTTCACTAATACAGTCCACTCCGGATAATCACAACTTTCAGTTAATCGCAACATTTCCCAAGAAACAGAATTAATTCTATATAAAGGTCAATTGCAACAAACTTTGGTTAATGCCAACAAATTAAAATGAGCTTAATACACTAAAAAATGGGGCTGACGCTTTCACTAATACAGTCCACTCCGGATAATCACAACTTTCAGTTAATCGCAACATTTCCCAAGAAACAGAATTAATTCTATATAAAGGTCAATTGCAACAAACTTTGGTTAATGCCAACAAATTAAAATGAGCTTAATACACTAAAAAATGGGGCTGACGCTTTCACTAATACAGTCCACTCCGGATAATCACAACTTTCAGTTAATCGCAACATTTCCCAAGAAACAGAATTAATTCTATATAAAGGTCAATTGCAACAAACTTTGGTTAATGCCAACAAATTTTAGACCTCAAAAAATGGTTATTCAAGAAACCAATCAAACAAAATGTCATGTTTAATTTCATTATAGGTGAAATCATGACAGGTTGAAGAATCAGGAGTGGGCGGGGTTTAATGCTACAGTAGTGTGACACCACTCTATTAGAGACAAAAGAGGGTGGGGGCTTTGCAGTATGGGTTTATGCGGTCATATGTGACCTCATGATAAATTTCTATTGCCTCATTCACGAAGTCTCTTTAACCCATTTGCTTCCATTTTTGGAAAACTATTGGGCAACACGTTTACAAATACCTGACCTCAGCAAGGAAATAGATGCCTTCTCAGGGAAATGAGTGATGTCAAACACAATGAAAATGGAATTTACAACCATAAAAAGATGAAAGGAAAAAAAAAGAATCACATACACACACATGTACACTAAAGAAAAAAAGAAAAACAAAACAAAAAACCAACAACAACAAAAATCAAATAAAAGAAAACAAACAATAACACATTTTTAATGAGGCCATGCATGGTACCAAGGTAAATGTTGCAATAGTGGACAGGAAACTCAACTTCGGTTAATCGCAACATTTTCGCTGATCCCAAGGTGTTGCGATTATCTGCGAGTAGACTTATTTTATTTCACTCAAACGTTCTGACACATCTTGATATTCTTTACTCTTAAATAAAGCAAAATTCCATTTACTTGTAATGAACATGTCAATGCAAGACAATGTGTTTATTTAACTAGAGAACTCCCACCTGTGAATATTAATAGTTCAATCATTTAGTTGTAGATGATCAGAAACATGTCAACCATTCAAAACAAGTACAAATTTCAACTGTCCATATATCAATAAAAACAAAAATTTACCATTGGCAGCAAACAAAAGATATTAATATATTAGGAACAATACATTTTCTATCAATTCAAAATGCAGATTTCCCTTCTGCTTTCAACATATTAACATTAAACTGCTTTAGAATTGATGTGATGCACTTTAATTTGGTCTCATATCTATAAAAACAAATATTTTTAGTAATTATTCTCTTAAACCTAAAACTGGAATTTTAAAATTTAATCACAGTTTAACCAGTTAATTCTTTTATGCACACAACCTTTCAGTTCCGTACCCTTCTATTTTTCATTACAAGATTCTCAAGCACATTCTCAAGTACTGAAGCTTTGATGCAATTTCTAATAATCAAATAAGAGAATATCAAAAAATGTTTACTTTTTCCGTTCGCCCTCATAATCCAATTTTGTCGCCAATCCAAAATCTCCAATTTTTATTTCCATTTCATCATTCAAGAAGAGATTGCCCAACTTTAGATCTCTGTGAATAACACGATTATTGTGAAGATACTGACATGACTCCACAATCTGTTTGACAAAATAACGGGCCTCAGGCTCTGTCACTGCCTTCCTTCTCTTGTGAAGTTCCATGAGAGACTGTAAAAATAATGTGCAAGGAGAAAGAAATCATTGAATAAAATTCATCCAATATCTTTTTAGCCTACAAAACAAAACTAATTTTAGCAAAGTTAACTTTATGGGAGAAATTATTTAATAAACATCATTCATTAATTTAACACCGCTAAATAGATTATTCCTTGAACAATATGAGACTTTCTCCTTAGATGTGACGTTGGAAAACTAATTAGAGCAAGTTAAACCATAACACCAAGCAAATGGCAAATAAGGTAAACTATAAAAATCTAGCTTTAAAAAAATTAATGACACATAGGATATGAAAAGGCAGCCATGTAAAAGTTTTCATTAGATATAGAATAGAGGGAGAGAAGATTTCCAAAATTTACCTCCCAACCGATAAAAGGAACTTAGGAGCTCAAATCAAAGATGAAAGTTTTTTTTTTAAAAACAACATTGTGCTTTAACTCTCTCGAGTTCACCCTCATTGAAAATCGAACAAATTTGTTTCATTTTCCATGCATATGAACTCAAGAGAGTTTAAAATGTCTTTTTTATTACAATAAAATTTAACTTGCAACAGAAATACAGGGTTTTTTTTCAAATGAAAAAAAAAACAAAAAAACACTCACCCTTCTTCGACACAACTCCAACAAAATATATACAAAGTCATTGTCCTCGAAAAATGAGTGAAATTTTACAATGTGTTTGTGGCTTATACTTCGATGGATTGCAATTTCTTGGGCCATCTGAAAAAGAAGGTTCAATAAAAACTTTCTAATGACCAAATAGCAAATCAAGTGACAATTTAATACATAAATCAAGAAGAACAAAGGCACCAGGTAAAATAAACATGCAAAAGTAAAAATATGAAATTTTTATTACGAACATTAAGCTTTAACACCAGAGTAAATAAAGAACTAAATTATATGTATTATAGCAGAGAAATTCTGACATTGGTGAAATATGAAACAGGAGGAAACAACTGTGTGTTATAATAATAATAGATCTTTATTGTCCATAAATATGACAACTTGTCATTTAGTTACACTCGTTATAACGTTATATGATAACTATGACATTGAACAGATATTTCACTCCTACTTATTTTCTCTCTCTCTCTCTCTCTCTTATCGTCAAAATCTGCACATAAAATTTACACAGGGCTGCAATTTTAAAAAAGTAATGAGGGTAATGAGAAAATATATTATATATATCGTTTTTTGAGGAGGTTTTCACATGAAGGATGAAATCTCACCTTGTCTTTTTGATGCTGTTTGACTAGTAAACTTTTTGGCACTATTTTGCCAGCCCATATCTCCTTTGTGAACATGTCTGTTAATTCGTAGCATTTTGCAAACCCACCCTGAAAAGAGAATAATACAATAAAACAAAGTGTAAATTCTAGCATTTAGAAGATGAATTTGATTCATAATACAAAAAGGCAAGCATAAATCTCTCAAAATTCTTCTTCTCCTTGCAAACCTGCAAACCACCCGGGATATATTGTTGCAGACTTTGTGTACGTTGGTGTTTAGAGTGGTACAGACAGAAGCGATTCTGTCTCTGAAATATTTAAGAATTTAAGGTTTTCAGAGCTAACTACATCCCCAGGCAGGCTGTTCCAAATTCTAATCGTTGATGGAAAAAACGACTGCTCATGGAATTGCACTCTTGAACATGGAATTTGGAATCTGTGACTGTGTCCTCTTCTATTTCCCCTTGGTGTTTCAGGTTCAACAATTCAAGTGCATACATGCTGGAATCTTTTTAAACTACTCTCTTCCCCTGCAGCATTGCCAGATGATGACATCCTGGCATTCCAGGAAGTAAATGAATATGATATTTATCAAATGTCTGATGTCAACAGTCACCCATGATGTCCAAGTGAGCAAATTGGGGCTAATAATCTTTCCCAAAGAAAACAAAATGCTTGAAGTGGGGCACGAACCCAGTGCCTTCCAGGTCACAGTGCAATATCAATAACACAAGCACTCTGCCACATCTCCATGTTAAAACTGCCCATTCAGCCACCTCATCCCTATAAAGATCATGAGAAAAAAATAAAACCGCCATCTGATTCCAATTAACATAGCTGAACTGCTTATCAGTGCCTCGGTCCATTCTAAACTAGAATACTGCAATTTTTTACTGGCAAATACAATCTATTTAAAATATTCCTCATCTTCAAGCAGCACAAAATAATTTGGTTAGTTAGAAAGAATAAAATAGATAGCTCAAAAACCTGCGGCCTCCCTGATTCAGGTTACACACTGGCTTCCGGTTTCAACAGTGTTAGCCCAGTTTTAAACATAAAGATCATTTAAACACTGCCTCTAAGTAATTTCGGACAGCAGGAGCTGGAATCTTACTTTAAGCTGAAAGAGGAATTTTGACACACAAAATTCCATTTATTTTAACACACAAAATTCCATTTATTTTAACAACTAAGATGCTAGATTACGATTTGGCTTGAATGAATCGCACTCTCACAGACACACAATTTTAAAGCCGAAACAGAAATTTCCACACATGAAATACAATCTATTTAAGCCAATACTATTATAAACACAACCCTAAGTCCCAAGGCCCTTTTTTTCAAATTTAGTAACTCTCTTCTTAAATTAAAAATAGTCAAAAACTGTAAAAATGAATCAGTGTTGGTGGCAGTGATGATGATTTAATCATGGATGTAAAAGAGGTGGTAATGGTTATTGAATTCATGAAGGAGAAGATTGGACCAGGACAAGGAAGAAGTGGAGGAGGCCTTCCGAAAGCTCCTACACCCCCAGTATTCTTGTTTTTTATAAGGTTCTATTAGGGGGTTTGGGTAGGCACTTTGATAAAATTTTCAAACTCAAAATATCTTAATTTGACCCAGTCAGGGGGATGGGACATGAAAAAACATAAAATTTGAGACCTTATTTGTTTCTCTACGACTAACGATTCCAGAGTTATTTATATTTTTCTGTTGAAATTTTTTGTCAATTTTACGGAGAGAATCAAAACAAGCATCTCGCAGTCAACATGGACCACTTGTTTTCAGTAATCTTGTTTCAATGGCAAGTGTTGGGTACCATTTTAAAGGTCAGAAAACAAGCTTTATTTTAATATAGATCAATTTCATGTACGTAGTGTTTTTATGCACCTCCGTTGACGGTGTATCTTAACGGATCGTTTTTATACACCTCCGTCACGCATGCGCATTCCACCCAATTTCATTAGCGATATTATGTTTCTTCATTTGGACATGGCGAAAGTTATATTGTGACATCTGTAGGATGTCTTTGATAATAAATTTATATAAAAATATTAATAATTTAAAAAATCGAAATATAAAACCAGAAAATAGAAGTTGCATCGAAGGTAAAATAATGTTTTAGAAAGACCTTATTAAATGTGATGACCAGTCAGGTGGCTCCGTGGCGCAGTCGACAAGCTGTCAGACTCCAACCTTGAAAGTAACGGGTACGATTCCCAATGTTGACTTTTTTTTTTTTTTGATTTAATTTGTTTTTGTTTGCTTCATTGTCTTTCTTTTTTTTTTCAAAAACTTTTTATCATGTTTTTAAAAAACTTCCGATTATAATTTTCTAAAATTATTTATTTATTTGAGATCAGTATTTGGGTGCCATGTTTCTTTTTACTTTTGATTTTTTAAATTATTGTTATTATTCTTTAATTTATTATCATTGTACATCGGTAATCACTAAGCAGCGTACTAAACTACAATCTACAACTATTTAAACCCCATGGACGTATGCAGCAACA
The DNA here is from genome assembly GCF_034508935.2 of Berghia stephanieae. NCBI lineage: Eukaryota > Metazoa > Mollusca > Gastropoda > Nudibranchia > Aeolidiidae > Berghia > Berghia stephanieae. Next base: position 16,442,727 of record NC_088367.1, on the reverse strand, counting down.
ACTTTACCATCACCGCCAACGGAGGTGCATAAAAACGGTGCGTTTTTGTACACCTCCAACGGAGGTGTATAAAAACGCCACCTTTCATGTATGGAAAGTATGGAAAAAAATTAAGGTTAAAGTTAAATGAAAATAGAAAAAAAATATGAGGTTTTTGTCCTAAAAAAAGTGGGGTTGATGGCGGATAAAATAAAATAGCGAGAGTATCAATTTTTATGAAATTTGGAAGAGATATTCTTCAATTAATTGCCAATCGATATATGAAGTATAATTAAAATGTATTCATATTTTTTAAAGTTCTTATAATTCAAAAATGGTGGCGTTTTTATGCACCTCCGTTGGAGGTGTACACAAATACACCGTTTTTATGCACTTCCATTAGAGGTGTACAAAAAACACACCATTTTTATGCACCTCCGTTGGCGGTGATGGTAAATTAATGAAAATGTTGCTGCATACGTCCATGAGGTTTTAAACGCTAACTATGTGTACGTTTATACAATGATAATAAATTAAAGAATAATAACAATAATTTTAAAAATCAAAAGTAAAAAGAAACATGGCACACAAATATCAAATACTGATCTCAAATAAATAAATAATTTTAGAAAATTAAAATCGAAGTTTTTTAAAAAACATGATAAAACGTTTTTTGAAAGAAAAAAACAAACAAAACAAAAATGATGTCTTTCTCAATAAAGTAAACTTTTTTTTTTTAAATATGTCTACAATGGGAATCGAACCCAGTACTTTCAAGGTTAGAGTCTGACAGCTTGTCTACTGGGCTACGGAGCCACCTGACTGTTTATCAGATTTAATAAGGTCTTTCTACTAAAACATTATTTTTCCCAATGCAACTTCTATTTTTTGGTTTTATATATGGCTGTGATTATTCTCCGCCGGGCGGAGAATAACCAAATTTCGTTATTCTCCGCCGGGTGGAAAATAACCAAATTTCGTTATTCTCCGCCGGGTGGAAAATAACCAAATTTCGTTATTCTCCGCCGGTGGAAAATAACCAAATTTGTTATTCTCCGCCGGGCGGAAAATAAAACGAAGGATTATTCTCCGCCGGGTTTTCCAAGTTGATCCTTGACACTTAGCGGACTCTCTATATTAAATGACGATTTATGACCCCCGTGGTGTAGTGTAAATAATCTTGTCATTATTGCCCAGTCAGGGGGATGGGACATGAAAAAACATAAAATTTGAGACCTTATTTGTTTCTCTACGACTAACGATTCCAGAGTTATTTATATTTTTCTGTTGAAATTTTTTGTCAATTTTACGGAGAGAATCAAAACAAGCATCTCGCAGTCAACATGGACCACTTGTTTTCAGTAATCTTGTTTCAATGGCAAGTGTTGGGTACCATTTTAAAGGTCAGAAAACAAGCTTTATTTTAATATAGATCAATTTCATGTACGTAGTGTTTTTATGCACCTCCGTTGACGGTGTATCTTAACGGATCGTTTTTATACACCTCCGTCACGCATGCGCATTCCACCCAATTTCATTAGCGATATTATGTTTCTTCATTTGGACATGGCGAAAGTTATATTGTGACATCTGTAGGATGTCTTTGATAATAAATTTATATAAAAATATTAATAATTTAAAAAATCGAAATATAAAACCAGAAAATAGAAGTTGCATCGAAGGTAAAATAATGTTTTAGAAAGACCTTATTAAATGTGATGACCAGTCAGGTGGCTCCGTGGCGCAGTCGACAAGCTGTCAGACTCCAACCTTGAAAGTAACGGGTACGATTCCCAATGTTGACTTTTTTTTTTTTTGATTTAATTTGTTTTTGTTTGCTTCATTGTCTTTCTTTTTTTTTTCAAAAACTTTTTATCATGTTTTTAAAAAACTTCCGATTATAATTTTCTAAAATTATTTATTTATTTGAGATCAGTATTTGGGTGCCATGTTTCTTTTTACTTTTGATTTTTTAAATTATTGTTATTATTCTTTAATTTATTATCATTGTACATCGGTAATCACTAAGCAGCGTACTAAACTACAATCTACAACTATTTAAACCCCATGGACGTATGCAGCAACAACTTTACCATCACCGCCAACGGAGGTGCATAAAAACGGTGCGTTTTTGTACACCTCCAACGGAGGTGTATAAAAACGCCACCTTTCATGTATGGAAAGTATGGAAAAAAATTAAGGTTAAAGTTAAATGAAAATAGAAAAAAATATGAGGTTTTTGTCCTAAAAAAAGTGGGGTTGATGGCGGATAAAATAAAATAGCGAGAGTATCAATTTTTATGAAATTTGGAAGAGATATTCTTCAATTAATTGCCAATCGATATATGAAGTATAATTAAAATGTATTCATATTTTTTAAAGTTCTTATAATTCAAAAATGGTGGCGTTTTTATGCACCTCCGTTGGAGGTGTACACAAATACACCGTTTTTATGCACTTCCATTAGAGGTGTACAAAAAACACACCATTTTTATGCACCTCCGTTGGCGGTGATGGTAAATTAATGAAAATGTTGCTGCATACGTCCATGAGGTTTTAACGCTAACTATGTGTACGTTTATACAATGATAATAAATTAAAGAATAATAACAATAATTTTAAAAATCAAAAGTAAAAAGAAACATGGCACACAAATATCAAATACTGATCTCAAATAAATAAATAATTTTAGAAAATTAAAATCGAAGTTTTTTAAAAAACATGATAAAACGTTTTTTGAAAGAAAAAAACAAACAAAACAAAAATGATGTCTTTCTCAATAAAGTAAACTTTTTTTTTTAAATATGTCTACAATGGGAATCGAACCCAGTACTTTCAAGGTTAGAGTCTGACAGCTTGTCTACTGGGCTACGGAGCCACCTGACTGTTTATCAGATTTAATAAGGTCTTTCTACTAAAACATTATTTTTCCCAATGCAACTTCTATTTTTTGGTTTTATATATGGCTGTGATTATTCTCCGCCGGGCGGAGAATAACCAAATTTCGTTATTCTCCGCCGGGTGGAAAATAACCAAATTTCGTTATTCTCCGCCGGGTGGAAATAACCAAATTTCGTTATTCTCCGCCGGGTGGAAAATAACCAAATTTGTTATTCTCCGCCGGGCGGAAAATAAAACGAAGGATTATTCTCCGCCGGGTTTTCCAAGTTGATCCTTGACACTTAGCGGACTCTCTATATTAATGACGATTTATGACCCCCGTGGTGTAGTGTAAATAATCTTGTCATTATTGCCCAGTCAGGGGATGGGACATGAAAAAACATAAAATTTGAGACCTTATTTGTTTCTCTACGACTAACGATTCCAGAGTTATTTATATTTTTCTGTTGAAATTTTTTGTCAATTTTACGGAGAGAATCAAAACAAGCATCTCGCAGTCAACATGGACCACTTGTTTTCAGTAATCTTGTTTCAATGGCAAGTGTTGGGTACCATTTTAAAGGTCAGAAAACAAGCTTTATTTTAATATAGATCAATTTCATGTACGTAGTGTTTTTATGCACCTCCGTTGACGGTGTATCTTAACGGATCGTTTTTATACACCTCCGTCACGCATGCGCATTCCACCCAATTTCATTAGCGATATTATGTTTCTTCATTTGGACATGGCGAAAGTTATATTGTGACATCTGTAGGATGTCTTTGATAATAAATTTATATAAAAATATTAATAATTTTAAAAATCGAAATATAAAACCAGAAAATAGAAGTTGCATCGAAGGTAAAATAATGTTTTAGAAAGACCTTATTAAATGTGATGACCAGTCAGGTGGCTCCGTGGCGCAGTCGACAAGCTGTCAGACTCCAACCTTGAAAGTAACGGGTACGATTCCCAATGTTGACTTTTTTTTTTTTTTGATTTAATTTGTTTTTGTTTGCTTCATTGTCTTTCTTTTTTTTTTCAAAAACTTTTTATCATGTTTTTAAAAAACTTCCGATTATAATTTTCTAAAATTATTTATTTATTTGAGATCAGTATTTGGGTGCCATGTTTCTTTTTACTTTTGATTTTTTAAATTATTGTTATTATTCTTTAATTTATTATCATTGTACATCGGTAATCACTAAGCAGCGTACTAAACTACAATCTACAACTATTTAAACCCCATGGACGTATGCAGCAACAACTTTACCATCACCGCCAACGGAGGTGCATAAAAACGGTGCGTTTTTGTACACCTCCAACGGAGGTGTATAAAAACGCCACCTTTCATGTATGGAAAGTATGGAAAAAAATTAAGGTTAAAGTTAAATGAAAATAGAAAAAAATATGAGGTTTTTGTCCTAAAAAAAGTGGGGTTGATGGCGGATAAAATAAAATAGCGAGAGTATCAATTTTTATGAAATTTGGAAGAGATATTCTTCAATTAATTGCCAATCGATATATGAAGTATAATTAAAATGTATTCATATTTTTTAAAGTTCTTATAATTCAAAAATGGTGGCGTTTTTATGCACCTCCGTTGGAGGTGTACACAAATACACCGTTTTTATGCACTTCCATTAGAGGTGTACAAAAAACACACCATTTTTATGCACCTCCGTTGGCGGTGATGGTAAATTAATGAAAATGTTGCTGCATACGTCCATGAGGTTTTAACGCTAACTATGTGTACGTTTATACAATGATAATAAATTAAAGAATAATAACAATAATTTTAAAAATCAAAAGTAAAAAGAAACATGGCACACAAATATCAAATACTGATCTCAAATAAATAAATAATTTTAGAAAATTAAAATCGAAGTTTTTAAAAAACATGATAAAACGTTTTTTGAAAGAAAAAAACAAACAAAACAAAAATGATGTCTTTCTCAATAAAGTAAACTTTTTTTTTTTAAATATGTCTACAATGGGAATCGAACCCAGTACTTTCAAGGTTAGAGTCTGACAGCTTGTCTACTGGGCTACGGAGCCACCTGACTGTTTATCAGATTTAATAAGGTCTTTCTACTAAAACATTATTTTTCCCAATGCAACTTCTATTTTTTGGTTTTATATATGGCTGTGATTATTCTCCGCCGGGCGGAGAATAACCAAATTTCGTTATTCTCCGCCGGGTGGAAAATAACCAAATTTCGTTATTCTCCGCCGGGTGGAAAATAACCAAATTTCGTTATTCTCCGCCGGGTGGAAAATAACCAAATTTCGTTATTCTCCGCCGGGCGGAAAATAAAACGAAGGATTATTCTCCGCCGGGTTTTCCAAGTTGATCCTTGACACTTAGCGGACTCTCTATATTAATGACGATTTATGACCCCCGTGGTGTAGTGTAAATAATCTGGTCGTTATCAGGGAATCAGTGGGTGATAGTGATAGCGGTGGCAGTAGACGGTAGGGAATCAGTGGGTGATAGCGGTAGACGGTGAGACACACTTCACGCCCGCAGGACAAAAATAATTTGGAGAATGAATGAAGTTGACTTAACTGCTGGTTGTGTGATTAGTTCTAACTAGAGTCGCTCAATCAAATTACATGTCTGTACTTTGGCGAGAACAAATAAGCACGAGGTGTCTATAGCGCTGGTGGTAGGGATTGAGTGGGTACTCTGTGTGTCAAATACCCCCCCCCCCCCCCTTTCCCCGACATGGTAAGGATTTAGTGGCCTCTAGTAATAGAGCAGGGGGTTGGGACTCCGTGGCTCATATTATTAATAGGATGCTGGTAAGGTCTCAGTGGCCAATAGGGCTAGTGGTAGGGACTCAGTGGCTAATAGAGCTGATGGTAAGGACTCTGTGGCTAAAAGGGCTGGTGGTAGGGACTCGGTAGACAATAGGGCTGGTGGTAGGGACTCGGTAGCCAATAGGGCTGGTGGTAGGGACTCAGTGGCTAATAGAGCTGATGGTAAGGACTCTGTGACTAAAAGGGCTGGTGGTAGGGACTCGGTAGACAATAGGGCTGGTGGTAGGGACTCGGTAGCCAATAGGGCTGGTGGTAGGGAGTCAGTGGCTAATAGAGCTGATGGTAAGGACTCTGTGGCTAAAAGGGCTGGTGGTAGGGACTCGTTAGACTCGGTAGCCAATAGGGCTGGTGGTAGGGACTCAGTGGCTAATAGTAATAGGGGTGGTGGTAGGGACTCAGTGGCTAATACTAATAGGGGTGGTGGTAGGGACTCAGTGGCTAATACTAATAGGGCTGGTGGTAGGGACTCAGTGGTAATACTAATAGGGCTGTTGATAGGGACTCGGAGGCCAATAGGGCTGGTGGTAGGGACTCAGTGGCTAATAGTAATAGGGGTGGTGGTAGGGACTCAGTGGCTAATACTAATAGGGCTGGTGGTAGGGACTCAGTGGTAATACTAATAGGGCTGTTGATAGGGACTCGGAGGCCAATAGGGCTGGTGGTAGGGACTCAGTGGCTAATAGTAATAGGGGTGGTGGTAGGGACTCAGTGGCTAATACTAATAGGGCTGGTGGTAGGGACTCAGTGGTAATGCTAATAGTAATAGGGCTGTTGATAGGGACTCGGAGGCCAATAGGGCTGGTGGTAGAGACTCAGTAGCAATAGGGCTGGTGGTAGGGACTCAGTATCCAATAGGGCTAGTGGTGGCGACTCAGTAGCCAATAGGGCTGGTGGTAGGGACTCAGTAGCCAATAGGGCTGGTGGTAGGGACTCAGTAGCCAATAGTGCTGGTGGTGGGGACTCAGTAGCCAATAGGGCTGGTGGTAGGGACTCAGTAGCCAATAGGGCTAGTGGTGGGGACTCAGTAGCCAATAGGACTGGTGGTAGTGGTAGAGACTCAGTAGCAATAGGGCTGGTGGTAGGGACTCAGTAGCCAATAGGGCGAGTGGTGCGACTCAGTAGCCAATAGGGCTGGTGGTAGGGACTCAGTGGCTAATACTAATAGGGCTGGTGGTAGGGACTCAGTGGTAATACTAATAGGGCTGTTGATAGGGACTCGGAAGCCAATAGGGCTGGTGGTAGGGACTCAGTAGCCAATAGGGCTGGTGGTGGGGACTCAGTGGCTAATAGTAATAGGGGTGGTGGTAGGGACTCAGTAGCCAATAGGGCTAGTGGTGGGGACTCAGTAGCCAATAGGACTGGTGGTAGTGGTAGAGACTCAGTAGCAATAGGGCTGGTGGTAGGGACTCAGTAGCCAATAGGGCGAGTGGTGGCGACTCAGTAGCCAATAGGGCTGGTGGTAGGGACTCAGTGGCTAATACTAATAGGGCTGGTGGTAGGGACTCAGTGGTAATACTAATAGGGCTGTTGATAGGGACTCGGAAGCCATTAGGGCTGGTGGTAGGGACTCAGTAGCCAATAGGGCTGGTGGTGGGGACTCAGTAGCCAATAGGGCTGGTGGTGGGGACTCAGTAGCCAATAGGGCTGGTGGTAGGGACTCAGTAGCCAATAGGGCTGGTGGTAGGGACTCAGTGGTAATACTAATAGGGCTGTTGATAGGGACTCGGAGGCCAATAGGGCTGGTGGTAGGGACTCAGTAGCCAATAGGGCTAGTGGTGGGGACTCAGTAGCCAATAGGGCTGGTGGTGGGGACTCAGTGGCTAATAGTAATAGGGGTGGTGGTAGGGACTCAGTAGCCAATAGGGCTGGTGGTGGGGACTCAGTAGCCAATAGACTGGTGGTAGGGACTCAGTAGCCAATAGGGCTGGTGGTGGGGACTCAGTAGCCAATAGGGCTGGTGGTGGGGACTCAGTGGCTAATAGCAATAGGGGTGGTGGTAGGGACTCAGTAGCCAATAGGGCTGGTGGTGGGACTCAGTAGCCAATAGGGCTGGTGGTAGGGACTCAGTAGCCAATAGGGCTGGTGGTAGGGACTCAGTAGCCAATAGGGCTGGTGGTGGGGACTCAGTAGCCAATAGAGCTGGTGGTAGGGACTCAGTAGCCAATAGGGCTGGTGGTGGGGACTCAGTAGCCAATAGGCTGGTGGTAGGGACTCAGTAGCCAATAGGGCTGGTGGTAGGGACTCAGTAGCCAATAGGGCTGGTGGTAGGGACTCAGTAGCCAATAGGGCTGGTGGTGGGGACTCAGTAGCCAATAGGCTAGGTGGTAGGGACTCAGTAGCCAATAGGGCTAGTGGTGGGGACTCAGTAGCCAATAGGCTGGTGGTGGGACTCAGTAGCAAATACGACTGAAAACGAAAAACAATGACAACCAAGTAGTGTTCTTGTAGTATCTGCCAATCATTGGCAGGAATACCAATTATCTATTGTGATATATATATGTTATATACAATATATAAATAAAAATATAAAAAAATATAATAAAATATATATATTATATTATATTATATATCAAGATATATAATTATATATATTATATATATATATATATATATATATATATATATATATATATATATATATATATATTACACGCAGAAAACAAGTTTAATCCGGAGCAGTGACATTAAAACTGAAGACAGAAATCAATACACAGAAGAAGCGTTCATATACCCTATATAAATAATTTCTTAGCTCCCCAATATCATATAAAACAACACAGAATAAGAACACATAACTGAAAATAAATGATCAGAAATAACAAGAGTATATTTGGACTACTGGAGAACAACAATTTACACTCTAGGAGGACGTATAAGGCAGCAACAAAGTCAATGGCATTTAGCGATCCCGAAAAGGACAAGCCTGTGCAGCCGGTCCTGCATCAAGAATACACGGTAAAGAAGGAGAGGCGGGGACAGAAAGAATCGCTAAATTTCAGAACAAGAAACACTACGATAATGGCACCGTAGTGGGAAGAAATCCACGTTCGAGACTGCACACCCCTGCAGCCACGCAGCCCTCGGCACGTAGGTCCACCTTGACTTGGGATTAAACAAGAACAATATCTTGAGTTATTCAGTGGCATTTAGCGATCCCAGAAAAGGACAAGCCTGTGCAGCCGGTCCTGCATCAAGAATACACGGTAAAGAAGGAGAGGCGGGACAGAAAGAATCGCTAAATTTCAGAACAAGAAACACTACGATAATGGCACCGTAGTGGGAAGAAATCCACGTTCGAGACTGCACACCCCTGCAGCCACCAGCCTCGGCACGTAGGTCCACCTTGACTTGGGATTAAACAAGAACAATATCTTGAGTTATTCAGTGGCATTTAGCGATCCCAGAAAAGGACAAGCCTGTGCAGCCGGTCCTGCATCAAGAATACACGGTAAAGAAGGAGAGGCGGGGACAGAAAGAATCGCTAAATTTCAGAACAAGAAACACTACGATAATGGCACCGTAGTGGGAAGAAATCCACGTTCGAGACTGCACACCCCTGCAGCCACGCAGCCCTCGGCACGTAGGTCCACCTTGACTTGGGATTAAACAAGAACAATATCTTGAGTTATTCAGTGGCATTTAGCGATCCCAGAAAAGGACAAGCCTGTGCAGCCGGTCCTGCATCAAGAATACACGGTAAAGAAGGAGAGGCGGGGACAGAAAGAATCGCTAAATTTCAGAACAAGAAACACTACGATAATGGCACCGTAGTGGGAAGAAATCCACGTTCGAGACTGCACACCCCTGCAGCCACGCAGTCCTCGGCACGTAGGTCCACCTTGACTTGGGATTCGAAAACGAATAAATTGATGGAAGATGAGAAGATGGCAATGGGTAAGCAACATCCGTCAAAGACCTGATGAAACACTGAAAAGGAAGACAGTGCTGCGACACCTTGACTTGAGATTAAAGAACAATACCTTGAGTTGTACTTAGCGATCCCAAAAAAGGACAAGTTCGTGCAGCCGGTCCTGCATCAAGAATACACGGTAAAGAAGGAGAGGCGAGAACAGACAGAATCGCTAAATTTAATCACATACAAGAGTCGCAGGAAACGTTCCACAGCCTGTGAAATATGGAATTGGCACAGATTGATCGGCACATCAGGGAAAATTGAGCCAATGGCAGCAATCTCGGCCATATCTTTGTCAACAATAAAACACCGAGCACTGTCCGTGTTAAATTGCTGAGCAAAGATATGGAGACAACTCTCCATGATGTGCCGATCCTCCCTTGCCAAGAATGCATGGAAAACTGGCATTCCATGCCCCTCACCATCAAGCACCATAATTGTAAGGAGAGGATACAGATAATTATTCACCTTATATGTACAGTCTAGGATAAGACATTCTGGATACTTACCTAACGTTCTCCTCATAGACACAGACATAAAGCAAACAAACAGAAATTCCCCACTTTCATTCCTCCCCACCTCCCAACCCCACCACTTGCAACCAAATCACGAATGACACATTCACATCTAGAACTATCATTTCCCCCGTTACTACTGCCCACCCCTAGCCTCTTCTGCATATTATAGACATCCTGTCGCATCAAACAGCCAGCATGTCTCTGCTCCAGAATTTCCTTCTGTTCTGACAGCTTCATCGTGACAGATGAAAGCACAGTCATGTCGACCTCGTCCATCACAATCCGCCTCTGCTCAGGATAGAGGTTGAAATTCTGAAAAAAAAAAAAAATAATAAAATAAAAATACAAGAATGTTTCGGATATTAATCTAAATAACCAATTTTACACAGATGACAGTCAAATCTTTAAGTCAGCAACCTATGACCATTTACATCTCTTAATTGAACATTTCCAATCTGGTTTTGATAAATGGAAAACATGGATGGAACTGAACAGACTGAAACTTAACAATAGTAAAACCGAAATAATATTTATCGCTAGGCCAGCAATTCTTTAAAATGTAGAGTGTGAATCAATCATTTTAGGAAATAGTGTAATTGAAACTGCTAGGGTTGGTAGGGTTGGTTGTTAGAAATTTGGGTGTATTTATCGATTCAGATTTGACTTTAAGCAGCCAAGTACATCATATATCGTAAGGTACATGGAAATGAGAAGAATACGAAGTGTTAGACATCTCATTACAAGTTACAAGAGACATCTCGGCCTTGTTAGTAAATTCCTTAATCTTATCAAAGCTAGATAAAGACAAAAAAAAAAATTATACTGGCTGGAGTCGACAGTGCAGTGCCAGAGATGTTAGATGACAAGATTTCCTTGCGGTCATATTCGACTAGGAGTGACCAAACAGAACCTCGCTTGGTCAAACACTACAAACATTTTAATCCCCCTAGTAAAACTCATCAGTTTTGACAAACAAAAAATTGGAACACATTAGTTATAAAATTTAACAGATTAAATCACTTACCTCCTTCGAAACAACATGACCTGAATGCTGGGTCACAAGCTTAGTTATTTTCAAGAATGGGTCCCCGCTGTTGGGTTGGTTGAGGCGGACATTCAACTGGACAGGACAGCCGACTTTGTAAGACCTGATAGTGAGAGACAGAATGGTTAACAATGGGATACAGAAAACTGTTCACTAAAACATCTCCTCGAAAATAATGATACCAAAATATCTGAGATATTCCTCTTTTATAACGAAGTTGTGCATCTTTAATTGAACCCTAAATCTTTTAGTAAAAGCGAACGGCAATTTCAAGTCATAGTTTTCTTATGGGCGAGTTGGGTCACAATTTGACTCCCACTGTTGCTGCTCACCAAACTGCCTAAAGTTACTGTTGTAAAGAAGTTAAACGCAAAATTTTAAAAAATTGGAAAAAATTCAAATATCCATATTCTGAACTGAAAATTTGGTCTTCTTCATGTCCCATAAGTATCTCCAATTGAGCCAAAGTTTGAGGACAATCAAAAGGGTTCCCAATTTCCGAAAATTTGGTCCACTTGACAATGGCCCTTACTAAAGTGCCTACTACTACAGAATTACCCTAAGGATATAGCAGTTATTCATCTTTTAAAATAAAAACACTCCAAATAGAAATCAGCCTGAAACTGGACTCCGGCTGACTGAAAAAGTGAAAGGGGATTCCCCTGAAATACTATGACGTCACTAGGCCAGGAGACAATGAACGACGCTGACCACGCCAGTCCACGCTGAAATGGCGTAATGGAGTTACTTTGGCAGATTTTGAAATTGAAATGTGTGGATTTATGAATGGAAAGCCCAAAGAGAATCCTGGAGGCATATTTGACAGTTGGAAATGGAAATTCTCAAGGGAATTTATTCATGAATTAACAAAACACTTGCTTAATTTAATTTTCTTGCCCACTAAAATTTAGCTATCTCTCCCTCTCCATTACAATACCTAAATGAAAATGAATTTAGATATTAAAACAGGATTAAACCAAATGATAGATGATAGAGCGTTCGCTGCTCTTCTTTATTGTTGGTGTTTGTTTGATCACATTCTGTAAATAAACACCAGTATCTAAAATTAACCAAGCCATGGTTTTAGCCTGCAGCTCAAACTATAACTAGCGATCACGCAGGTGAATGAATGAACGGGAGAACTGTGACACAGATTTAACCCCTCGTTTAAGTTTAAGGGCCTACTTAGTACTTAGTATTAGTACTAGCTAGGTTATCTAGATACATTACATACTTATTGAAAAAAAAAGTGCAATAAATAGGCACTTTCCCTACATCATGCACCGAAAACAAACTTTTAAAATTCCAATTTAGTAAACCGGGTGCTTGTTAAGTACCACATTGTACTTTCTACCTAGAGCCTGCCTAAATATCATGTTTAAAAAACAAAACAATACACAAAAAAAGCGCTCTTACCTTTGTAGTGGTCTTTCATTTTTGGAAGATTTCTCTTTAGTTCTTGCACCCTGCTTGCATTGGTAGCGCAAAACTCGGTACTTAAACCGTTGAAATAGCGGGTCCCTTTCGCTGACCTTTTCGGCCCCAACCAGAGAAAACTGCGTTAATGTATCTGTGCCATAGTGCTTCAGTCTGGTTAAAAATTCTTCATGGCTGGCGAATTTGGTTCCCTGGACAAAATCCATCCTGCTCGTGTTCTTCACCAAATGGAACTGAATGAAATGCGCGTTGGATCACGTCAATTCGCCGTAGGTAACGTGACATCTCGATAACAGCGAGAACACCGCAGCAGATAACCCGGCGGAGAATATTAAAAACTACTATCTTCCGCTGCCCGGCGGAGAATAACCAAATTTCGTTATTCTCCGCCCGGCGGAAAATACTCACTCCCTTTATATATTTCGATTTTTTAAATTATTATTTTTATATAAATTTATTGACAAAAACATCCTAAAGATGTCACAATATAACTTTCGCCGTGTCCAAGTACGCCTGTCTGGGGATAATAAAAATTCGTTATCCCCAGACAGGTGTCTGGGGATAACCAATTTTTGTTATCCCCAGACACCTGTCTGAGGATACTATCCCCAGACGCATGTAGCAAGTGGCAGAAAGATTTTATGCAAAATGCCAAACTAGGCGTGAAAAATACCAAATATTCTGGAAAAAATACTAGTGGTTGTGTCCCAAAACAGTTAATATATCAAGTGATATTTAACACAAGATGAAAGTAAATAGTGATCAAATGTCAAATCCAGCTCTTTTTAAAAAAAAATATTTAAAGCAAATGGATCAATGAAATTTCTTTTGTTACTTTGATCTGAAAACGTCAAACTGGCAATTCGACTTTTTATTTTCAACCAGGAAGAAAGTTGTTAATCATCAAATCTGTTCATAGTCCACCAACCATTTAAATTTTCATTACCGACCTACCTGTTAACTTTATTGATCATCTCTTGTTTCTATAATTTGCTCATTCTGGCCACAATTTTGTCGACGACTGGGAATAATTTTTATGTCGCGGACGAATTCCTAGGCCATGGTGTTGTTTGCCCCAAAGCCCAAAACCCACACCTGTTATTTTCCTGTCTGCTTCGCACAAGACAATACAATTTAGTATCACACTTCCACAAAACTAGATCCAACAACATATTTTTATTCGAATCAGAGATGAAAATAACTACCGTAGCAAAACAAGGAAGCAAAAATGGTGGAAATATGTTTAGCTCATATATAAATTTAATATATTCCGATAGCGGTGTGGATAGGCAGCTCAGTGGGTAAGGCCACCTTTCATTTTACTCCTTTTAGCTGCACAGATTCGACCCAGTCGCGACCCCCCCCCCTCCCACTCATTTTTTTTTTTTTTTTTACTTTTCTTTCTTTCTTCCCAATTGATTTTCATTGTTTTCACTTTTGTTCCGAGTTCCGAGCAAGAGTTTTTTTTTAATCAGTTGAATTTTTTATTTCTCCGATAATATTATTTCATTATTTAATTTGCTCTAGATCTATTATTGTTTTTTTTTTTTTGTTTTGCTCAATGATAATAATAATAATAATAATAATAATAATAATAATAATAATAATAATAATAATAATAATAATAATAATAATAATAATAATAATAATAATAAATAATTGTAATATTTGTTATTATTATTACTATTACCATCATAATCATTATTATATTATTATCAATAATAGTATTATTTTTTATTATTAATAATCTTATTATCATACTATTATTATTATTATTATTATTATTATTATTATTATTATTATTATTATTATTATTATTATTATTATTATTATTATTATTATTATTGTTAACACTATTCCCTGCTCCGAGGGAAATCTCTCTTTTTCTTTTTTTTTTATATTTTGACCTAAACCTTAGAGTTTTTTGTTTGCTAAACCTTTATGTAAATGTTCCGTTTCTGAGCATGAATTTCTTAAATTGTTTTTATTTTTAAAACACAATTATTGTTTTTATTTTTAAAACATTTATTTTTTTTTCTCCTCTATCTGACCATTTGGTCGCTCTCTGAATATTTCTGTTTGTTTGCTTTTTAATTATTTATTTTTTTTAGACACTATTTGAGATCGGAGTGGGGACGAATATATTTGCTAGAAAATAGAAAAAAACAAGAGAGAGAGAGAGAGAGAGAGAGAGAGAGAGAGAGAGAGAGAGAGAGAGAGAGAGAGAGAGAGAGAGAGTTTAATAATAAAAAAAAGAGGTGGGGGGAGGATGGATGGGACATTTATCCCTTTCAACGTTCTGTAAAAAGAAGACGGAATTTAAAAAAAAAAAAAAAAAAAAGAAGTGACGTTACCAGGATTCGAACCCACAACGTCGATTATGGTCAAACTTCCAGGGCAGACGACTAAACCATTCGGCCATGACACCCACTTCGAAGTCGACGCATATTGTGTATATGTAGTAACAACTGATTTTATTGTTCGTTAATTTTATGTTTTTATAGATATTTTATTAACTTTCCTTATTTCTATGTGCATCTGGAAACATTCCATATTCTGGAATGTGGATAATTGTTTAAAAGAGCGGAGTTTCAAATATGCGTCTGGGGATAATAAAAATTTTTTATCCCCAGACAGGTGTCTGGGGATAACAAATTTTTATTATCCCCAGACAGGTGTCTGGGGATAATCACAGCGGTCCAAGTACAGAAACACAATTTCGCTGATGAAATTGGGTGGGATGTGCATGCGTGACGGAGGTGTATAAAAACGGTCAGTTAAGATACGGAGGTGCATAAAAAAATTGATAAATTTTTATTACAAATACATTAGCTATCTGATAAATACAATCAGGAATTAATTATGAAATACACGTTAGAGTTAGAAAGCTTGTTTTGTGCCCTTTAAAATGATACCAAAATTAGTCACATAGGTTCACAAATAACGCCATGGTGACCAAAACAGTAAAGGGCCAAAAATAAAGTTCCAAAAAACGAGTTTCACCTTACAACTTACAACAGTGAGCCTGTCGGCGGCCACTGGACTGGAGTTATCAACAAAGTGCCTAGTAAAGTTTGGGAGGGGGGAAACTTTTTTTAAAAAAGTCTCCCCCCTACTAGAACATTACTAAAAAAGTTTCCCCCCTCCCAAAACAAGAAACTGGGGATGTAGGAGCTTTCGGAAGGCCTTCCAGTTCCAGAAGTGGAGTAGAAGTAGAAGGAAGGGACTGGCAGTCAGGCTCAGAAAATAAAAAAGAAAAGTAGGCTGAATTTCTTCTTGCATTCATTCATTTCATTACACATTAGGGTACGTTATCATTATGATTGGAGGACTCAGAAAATGGTTCATAACAATGTGTAAGTGTAGTTTGCATTAATAAGAATAACAAATAATCTGTTTGATTTATGGCAGAGATGCTCATCATTCAACACCGGACTCGGACCTCGGAATCGGAAGATGATTGCTGCTATTCAAGTTAGTCGAGTCTCAGCAGAGCTGAAGCCAAAATAAAAGAAATGGAAAAATATTAAAATAACTGATGAGAAATGGAAGATTGTGTGCTATTTAAAAAGGATTAAACATAATTTAATTGTTAGAAAACTATCCGCCGATAATCTTTAGAAATTTTAATTTTATGATTGTTCTAATCTACAAAATGACATGAACGGACATGTCTCGAACTTCACCTTGCCGAGAAATCTTCCTCTCAAATAACGTCTACCAGTTCCTGGATCGACCAAAACTTCTGGTATGACTTCTTTAGACCTTGCATCTTCTTTTGTGCTTCCAGTGGCCATGTTTACAGGCAAAAAAAATTCTAAAACATTCGATGAATACGTTATCAACACACGGTTGTTCCTTTCGATAAGTCAGTGATTCAAATTTAGCAGCAAACAAATGTTGAATTTTCTGATCATTCATTGGTCAAGAAAGTTTCAGACATTTTCATTGGTTGACATGGTTTTCAGTTGATGTAAAAGCTGTACCGGATTTCTCCGAAAACAAACTTTTAAATCATACGAATAAAACAAATAAATTTATGTTGTTATAACAACCTACAAATGTTGTGTATTACCTAGATACATCAATGCTTATGAAATTTTATTTTCTTGTCCCACGTCTTCTTAGAAAACATTCGAAGCAAGCCAAAAAAAAAAGGAAAATGAAAGTGTAAAGCGGAGCAAATCCAGTTTTTGGGGGGTGTATTTTTTATAACAATCAATCGGACGTATAATATGTTCACGTCAAGATCAATACATTGTTAACCGAATCCAATGCAATCAATCAACTATACTGCGGCCGGAAATTAATGGGCAGCGTCTTTTAATATAATAGCATAACATAAAATATATATAGATTTTTTAAACGTTCTTCTAAGAGCCGGAGTTTATCCTGGTTTCCATTGGGCTAAACAAAGAATATGGAATATGAAACCCTTGAATAGGATGCTAGTCGATAGAAAATATTCTCCGACCCAGTTACTCATTCACTGTTGGGTGGACAGGTGGGTCAGAAAAAATTCTTGACTTCACCGTGGATCAATAGTGCTCTACTAAGCTATCGGACCCCCCCCCCTCCCCTCTCCCCCAATTAAAAAACAAAAACAAAATAAAAATTTAAACAAAAACAAAACAAAAAACAAGCAAAGGTTAAATGGGCCATAGAACCTCTAAATATTATGTGGCATAAACAAAAAGTCATTTAAGAATTCCTGAGCATAACATTTCCAAGTTATTAAAGCGCAGTACTCAAGGATAATATGATAATCAACCAAGGAGTTCTTACACTTTGTCTGTTCACCTAGTAATCAACACATCATTTCACCATATATATATATATATATATATATATATATATATATATATATATATATATATATATATAAGATTTATATGCATTTACCTACTCAGCCCATCATCAACTTCATTTTCCCGAGAGCTCTAATGTGCGTGTGTGTGTGTGTGCGCGCGCGCGCGCGTTAATGTGCGTGTGTGTATGTGTTTGTGTGTGCGTGTGTGTCTATATATATAACGTTAAAAGTATGACACCTAGCAAGACCAAATTTAAAATTCAGTTATTTGTTCGCGTCATCTCGATTTCAATTCCATAAAAGGATCACTGAAATATTTAGAGAGAGAAAAGCCGCTGCCCGCTGCTTATAAGCAGTTGCAGCTAAGCTGTGCGTGTTTATCCATTGGCCGTCGTTACCGTTAAGTCTGTCTAAAATTTCCTTGATCGATCATTAAGCCTTGATAACACAACATGCACAAATACAAAATAGTCGACATTCGGAGTGGACCATAGATTTATTATTAGCCACTCTGTCGAGAGACATTTAAAAATAAAAACGTCATCTTATGCAAGCTTCGACGTTTGAAATCGAAAAAACCAAATATGGGATAGTAGGAGGGTGGGCAAAAGGAACTAAAAGCGGCCAACACGTTGATTTTATCTAACAGGTCTATGATCTTGATTGTTTGTTATTCTGTCTTGTTTTGTTTTGTTTTGTTTTAAGGGGGCGGGGACTGCTCCCTATTTATTTATTCGGTTCATTTTATTTATTTTTATTTGCTTTTCATAATTTTGCGTTACCTTGATCCGTTTTGTCCTGAGAAGATCACCAAGAACATCAATTCACATGACAAATATATCATGTTTGTTTCTTGGCTACAAAATGTAAATGTAAACTAATAATATAGATAATAATTGTAGGAAGGCTATATTTTGGTCACTTCAAAGCTGACTTTTTGGACAAACCCGACACATCCATGAATATCCAATTCGAAAAGGCATGAACCACTCCTTGTTTATAATGTTGCTGAATATTGTGGTCAACTGTTGTTGCTAAAAGTAATTCATTCGAAATGAGACTATACCACCCAAAATTCACATATTCCAAATAGGAAATATATACATGTGAAAAAAGTGAAATATATAATAAATAATATATATATATATATATATATATATAATATATTATATTATATATATATATATATATAATATATATATATATATATATATATATAAATATGACTGATGACTGTCTTGTGCAATTAGTCTTTTGTTACAACATGACAATCCTTGGTAACCTGATTGTTGACAAGATCACTTTGGCAAGACAATAGCACACGATTTATTTTCACATTTTCTTTTCAAACCCAGTCAATGATAGGTTTGTCTTGGAAATGGGTATATTATTAGTTCTTACTTAACAAGTAATTTTTCAATTTAAGATTGACCACGTCTGATCGTTGCAAAGACAAGCAGATAGAGAGGTTTGTTTGCTTTTAAGAGTTTAATGGCACTTGTATGCACCAATAAGAATGGGTTTAATTTTGTCAATTTTTGTAACCATCTGACCGCCTTACACTAGTTCACGGATTTTTGTTTGGTTTTTGTTTTGTTTTGTTTCTGTTTGTTTTGTCCCAGATATGTGTGACCACTGCCGTGTCACGGATTGACTGCCTTATGTAGTAACAAAATAGAGAGAAAAGCCTTATACAAGTGGCCGCGAGCACAAGTTCAAATATATATCATACATTATACATACAGACACACACATTCGCACACACACACACAGACACACACACAAACACACACACACACACACACAAGGTGTTGTCACAAGTGGAAAACAATTTGTACATTGGATTCTCACGCAATACGCCTTAGTGACGAAGTCTTCAAATTTCATACCTATATGAGAAATCGCTCAACCTCCGACAATATCGGACAATGAAAATTAATTGCGAACATTTGGCAGACACGCCCACCACCCTATCTTCAACACAAAGAATCATGTGGGAACTAACAGGACAAGCTAGCCTTATAAAACCTGCAACTCACAAGACATTCTCTCCAACAAAAATTATCGTCAAGAACGGACGTGTTTTTATCCTGTTCAGTGCTGTGATATTCATTAATGAGGGGTGAGTGAATTACATTGAGTTAACTTTCTTAATATTCTTTCTGATCTACAATCTGTATCAACAGCTTTTTCTGCATACTTTTACGCTTCTATTCCTATGAGGTTGATATGTATGATATTATTATGACTTTGCTAAATGTAATGTGAACATATTTTTAGAACCATGGTTTCGCTAGTTTGTTTATCTAGTGCAGACCGCCTACTTCTTGGGGCCAGAGTACCTATCAGTCGTTAACTTCATGCTATCTGGGCGCAATCATTAAAAAAAAAACTATATAGGCTATTACGAGCATGTTCTCATTTGTTTGAATCATTGTACTCCGGCGCTGTGAAAATGAACACAGATCGAGGCGAATCTTTTTATTTTTTTTTTTTTTTGAGTCAACGGGTAATTGAATTACATTTAATTTAGATAAGTTGTCAAGTTACTTGTATTACTTGCTTGAGTCAAGAGATATTTAAATTGACGTCATCCTTTGTTGTTGTTGTTGTTGCGGATGAGGTTGTTATAACAGGTGTTTGGTGTAAAAAATAAAGACGACGTAAAGTGTGTGACGATCGGTAAAGATGATGTTGAGATTGTTGACTATTTTAAATATTTAGGAATAACCATTGATAGTTCCCTCAATTTCTCTCAACATATTAATATAATATCTAAGAAAGTTGCCCAAAGATTATACATCCTAAGGAAATTGAGAACATTTCAAGTAAGGAAGAAAACTATGTTAAGAGTTTATGACTCATTGATTAAAAGTGTAATTGCGTTTGGCTGCACCATATGGTTTGGAGGATGCCGACTTAAAGATAAATCAAAAATTTCAAAATCTATCAAAGAGGCATCAAAAATAATAAACCATCTTCTTGATGGAGTAGAAAGAATTCATGGAAAAGCAATAGAAAGGAAAGCATTCTCAATTACCAACAATAAAAAACATATTTTATACCATGAATTTAATCTTTTACCATCTGGGAGAAGATTTTGTCAGATTAAATGTAGAACTAACAAGTATAAATCAACGTTCGTTCCATCAGCAATAAAAATTTTGAATATTTCATATGGTACAGAAAAACCAAGGATTGATTCGTTGACTGATTAACTGATTAATTTATTTAATGTAAGATTAACTGACCAATTGATAATGATGGTAATTTTTGGTGTCGAATTGCCACAATCGTAACAAATTGAAAACGAAATGAATATGTTTATGTTGTGTATATCGCACGTGTGAAAGAAAGAGAGGAGAGAGAGAGAGAGAGAGAGAGAGAGAGAGAGAGAGAGAGAGAGAGAGAGAGAGAGAGAGAGAGAGAGAGAGAGAAAATAAGTAGGAGTGAAATATCTGTTCGATGTTACAGTTATCGTTTAACGTTATAACAAGTGTAACTAAATGACAAATTGCCATATTTATGGACAATAAAGATCTATTATTATTATTATTATATTATTATTATTATTATTATTATTATTATTATTATTATTATTATTATTATTATTATTATTATTATTATTATTATTATTATTATTATTATTATAACTTGATAGTATCAAGAGAGATTTAAAATTACGCCATCCTTTTTTGTTGCGGATGTCCTAGAATTGTGTAGAATCGATTACAATTAAACTAGAAATGAAAGCCAAATGTCAAATTAATTAGATTCATAAGTCCGATGTCACGTCGCCCAGAAACGGCGGCCATCGTGGTTCTAAACAAAGAAAATCGGTACTTTTTATTCTTCATTCTGGCTAGAACTTTTCATATGTCTTGTGATCAGAATGTGTAAAAGTCAAAGCATGATCAGATTTATAATGTTTTGTTTTCCTCTGGATACGCTTTTATGCTCGTCGGAGAAATATTTCATAAGGGTATCCGCCATTATTCCGATAGTTTAGACCCAGTTACTAAGTTACCATGCGTCATTACGAGGGAAATGACGTTACGACTGTTGAAGCTTATTAAGGATTGAGCATTACGACCTAGCATATTTTCTTGGTATTCATTTGAGTCAAGAGTTATAAGAATTTCGCATACATTAAAAAAAAGTTTGGAAGTTACTCGTATATCAGTCTGTAAAAAAATAGTTTTATGATTTTTAGATTTGCCAGTAGCTAAATCTGTGCCCAATGATAAACAGCAGCACGGAACAAGGTTGATCCCCAACCCGATTTCTTTAAAAATAATAGATGTTGTTTGCTTTATTTTTTTTTTGTGTTTTTTTTTTTTACTAATTGTTTAATTTCCCTCCTCCCCTCCCCCTTTAATTAAAAAAAAAAATGTTACAGATTTTATAATAAAGAATTAAGGAAACACAACTCTTGTATTACTACTATGTTAGAATTTAAATATTGGATTACGTTCCTTTAACATGCTAACACCGATGTCCACCTATTTTCAGGTCCTATCACCCAATTCATTGTCGGCTCAATGTTGTAATGGAAATCTTTAATAGATGGCACAAAGTATTGTGATTACACAAATTATGTTGAACTAGGCCCGTTCTGATGTCAGATCTGTATATAGGATACACATATACATGTTTGTATTTTATTTTTTGTTTGTTTTTAATAATTGAAATGACCTTCTTTGATATATCTTTACGACAACCAATAACACTTGATGAATATTTTGTATAGGGTAAGATGCCCTGTATGCATTATGAAATAAAGTAGTATTTTACTGTTTAACGAATTGATAATCTGGTAGACTTAGTAACCTAGACTTCACCCATAGAAATCTGTGGTTTCATCAAGCATAAAGTCGTGCTGCCAGGATGGATATTTCTGGACTAAACCGAGGCCAGGGCTGAGGAACAGTAAGAGGAAATGACATTTTTTATCATGACATATTTTTCAGAGATGAAATGATTGGATTTGAAAATAATAGCAAGTATAATGAAATCATAAATTGCAGATTTAAATTCTAGCCCCATGCCCGCGCTAAAAGGTTCATTGTGCATGTAAACCTCCCGGTAGGCTTCACCTTTCAATGTATAATTCTGAATAAACCAGCGACATCTATATGAAGTCCTAGAAATAAACCAAGGCCTCCTATAGTGTGACTATAGGAGGCCTTGAATAAACCCATTAATAATAGTACTAAATGTAATATATTACCCTCTCATTCTCCGAGTGTATCGTCCGGGATTGATGACATGAAACAGACTACCATTTTAGGCTTTAAAAAAATGTAAAGGCTTTGTTGGTCAGAACTTTTGGCAGCTGTGTTTCCGTTTTGTTTGTTCTTTGTATTTTATTTTATTTATTTATTTATTTTTACGGAGATGGGCATTTTCATTTTGAAAATGTCAATTTCATTTTATTTTTCAAAAACAATCTTAGTCTATTCAAATTTTTGTTTATGAAAATCGAAAAGTTTTTAAAGGGAGTCAGCGTGTTAGTAGTGTTTGGACACGCGAGGTTCTATTTAGCTACTTTGAAGTCGACAGTGATGGAACTTTGGCCATCTGGCAGCCCTGATTCCCTGTATGTGTTTGCCGTTTGCCCGTGTGTCTGTGTGTGCTCTCTCTCAACTCACTCTCAACTCTCATCTCAACACACTTGTAGTTTTGTCCTGTGTCGAAAGTCGCTCGAGCCTTGGGGCAACAAAAATAAGGAAGAAGGTAAAGACGAACCGAGGGCACAACAATTCATTTGAAAAACAAGTTTGTCACAAAGGAGTACGTTTTTTTCCACAGTCTCAGGAATCAAACTTTGATTCAAAGGATATTTCTTCAATCATAGTTTTAAACTTCGACTTTTCTCGGATTTACTGTGATTTTTACCCACTCATTTTGAATTCATTCTTCGGATAGAAAAAGAATTCCAAGCTGTCGACAAAAATGGCATTGGGAAGTTGTTATTCTTGCATCAAATATTTGATGTTCGCATTCAATTTCGTGTTTTGGGTGAGTGATTCCGTTTATTTTTTTTTATTTTTTTTATTTTTAAAGAATTAATGCATTTTTTCCACGGCGTTATGCGTCGCTCTGGCTCTGTTAGTGTTAGAGCGATACTCTTAGCTAAGGTCGTGCTTGGTATCGCTCAGAAAAATTCTCACTGATTGTATTTATCTATCTAGATACTCTTGTAAGTTTACTCTAGTGACAACAATGTCCACTACCATAATAATGATAAAACTTGATAAAAGAATTCTGATAAACATGATAATGCCAAATAAAGAAATAAAGAATGAAAAAAAGAAAAGAAAAATAGTATGAAGAAATCGTAAGAAAGATTGTCTACTGCAATATTTATCTACTCAACCAAGATTTATTTTTTAAAATACCGAACCTTTCATTTAGAATTTGATAGAGGAATAGAGGCAGAGGTCTTTCGTTTGTTTGAAGGTTGACCTTATGCAGTCTGATGACAATCAATGACAATATTTATCTGGCTTTCATTTAACAATCAAAAATTTATCTATCTAGCTAAATGAAGTGATTTTTTTTTTTTACATATCACTATAACATTAACATATATATAGTATAGGCTACTCTACTAACCGCCACTTGTAACGCACGGTTTTTGAATATTCCTTTTTTGGTTCAGATGTGTGAGAACTGAAAACAACTCTCATAAGCCATATTGGCATAATGTTGTTATGGTAAACAATGTAAATAAGTGTCCAATAAGGAATTAATTTTGTGTGAAATGTCTTTAAATCTATTGCAACAGAGCACATTGAGAGCTTTGTAACTGTAATTTTCTTTTTCTCTTGTTAAAAACACCAGCTCAGTTTCAATATAAAGCCATAAAATTTGTTCCTGTACTTATTTTATTTTAAAGTTTCAGTGTCATTGTGAAAAATTCAAAATCGGTATAACGATGAAATTCTTGAAACATCAGTTATTCCCTTCTTCCAGGATCACGCTAAAATGAGCCACTTTCAGTGGGATAATGCCTGTCCTCATGCAACCATGAGACAACAATATTTGGAGCAAAGAACTCTGACAATTAGATTTTCTCCAATAGAACATTGTGGGATTATCTGAAATGTAAGATTGATGGTCTTATACCAAGGTCCAAAAACCTATCAACCTATAAAAGTTATTAGTTGGAAGACTTTCTGTGACTTTTTCTTTCTGAGTTAAGTTTATTAATTAAAATTAACAAACCATAAATAGCTTCAAATAGTTAGTAATTTAGTTATTTATTTTAAGAAATTTTAAGATCAGAAATTAAAAATCACTTTATAGATACAAACGACTGACTTATATATTTAAATAGCTTGTGCAGTTACAAATATTTAAATTGCTTGTGTGTTAAAAGTGGCGGCTAGTATAGTATAGCTAATTTTATTAAATGACTATACATTTAATTAGATTTCATGATTTCATTTCCATTCATTTTGCTTTAATCTGGTTAGTTTTTTGATATATAATCTGGTTAGAGTTAAAGTCATGAAAATTGGAACCAATCAGGTACTTTGGCCTGTGAGATCTTCTTGAAATCTGAATATTCCCATATTCGTGTTTAAATCACCAAAGTGGCATAGCTGAATTGGAACGTCTCATGTAGTTCCATATCTGAAGCAGACGTCGGAGGTCATCTTCCGCCAAGCTGATCTATCTCTTGCCAATTCTATTAAAGCAGCGCCACCTTTCTCAGCTTCATCTGTCCAAGTTCTTATCCCTTTCAAATACGTTATTCTTTGTCTTCCTCTTATTCTTTTTCCATTCATCTTTCCAGTCAAGGCGAGTATTTCCAAACCAGGGTGGCGGATAATGTGTCCTAAAAATTCCATTTGGCGTTTGATGATTTTTGTTATCAGTGATCTTTTTCTGTTTGGAACGTACTCGCTGTTAAAGTGAAACATGTGCGTTTTCTTGCTGGCCCATTGCATGTCTGTTCACCCAGCCGTATGGATAGCTGGGCATCTTTTGAGATGTGGAATGGAATAGATTGCTACTTTGAGAGAGATCTTCAATTGCAATACCATAAGATTGACATTCCTGTCATTATATGTTCTGTTTAAGTTATTTTTGATTAATTGATTTCTTTGAATATGTTTCATTGTATAATTTATATTTTGTGTGGGGTGGGGAATGATATGATTTTTTATGGTATCAAGTCAAACAGTCCAGTAGATGACACGTGTGTTGGCATGATGTTATAATAAAAAATATAAATAAGTTTTCTTTCAATTAGAATTGGTAGTTTTGATAATTGTTTTTATGTGTTTGTCTCCGTAAGATCCATGTGTGCCCTTCTCCATAATTGGCTTCCTGTTTTATGTTTATATATGTACTCGCTAGAAATGGGAATGCTAATTTCTAATATACAAATGATAAAAGGATAATTGTGACCTTCTGTCTTCAATGGGTATTATGTCGAGATGAAGTAGTAGCTGGAAACTGTATTTTAAACAGCCACATATATATGAAAGTTTGGTTAATTTCCATTCATTACGGTGGACAATGAATACAATTGCTAAAATCTCAATTCCATATTTTTTTATAATTTTATATCTTAATTCACTTTTCTGGGTCCGATTCATCCAGACATAATATTGTTTTGAGATGGCGGGTCACGGTTGCTAAGCCTTGTACATACTCAATCTAAATTATTTGGGCAAAGCATGTAGGGCTCTAACCCAGTTGCTTTGTTCTTTTACCTGATTGTTTTGTTATTTTTTGTTGTTTTTTTTGTTTATCAAATTTGGTGACGAATAGGATGACTAAGATTGTTAACATAATGAAGTATCTAATGACAAGTTACTCTTTGGGAAACTCATCATGTTTCATGTTTCTTTGTTTTTATTAGATTTGGAAATCAGTAGTTTGAAATTGGCCTCATTGATCACCTTTTTTTTTTGGCATTAATTCTTTCTCACATTGTCTTCCCCCCCCCTCTCTCTCTCTCTCTCTCTCTCTCTCTCTCTCTCTCTCTCTCATTTTGGGCATGCAGTCAATTTCGCTTTCATCTTGTTTATTTTCTATCAATGTTTTTTTTTTCTTTTTGGCCAGTCGTAAACATCAGCCAACCTTCTCACTCTGATTAAAGAAAAAAACTGATTATGATTCATGTCTCATTCATCTACATGTGCTCTTGTGTCGTTTGTGTATGATTTCATAACAACTAATCCTCCCCCTTCTTCATCTTGATATCTACCTTGTATCTCCATCTCCTTGTGTTTTGTTATTTTCTCCTAAAACGTTGTATTCCTTACTCATGTCAGTCGCCATCCTTGAAATGTTTAATTTTTTTTTGGTAATGGTCTCCTTTATCTCCCATCTCTCTAACTAACTAACTCTCTCTCTCTCTCTCTCTCTCTCTCTCTCTCTCTCTCTCTCTCTCTCTCTCTCTCTCTCTCTCTCTCTCTCTCTCTCTCTCTCTCTGTATATATATATATATATATATATATATATATATGTGTGTGTGTGTGTGTGTGTGTGTGTTTGACTATATCTATCTATTTATCTGTCAGTCTATCTAGCTGTTATACATGTACACTCAGAACGCAACCTTACCAGTGGCCTTCTGTGACATAATCATTTATTTTGCGTCAGTGACCAAATAAACATGACGCATAGTGCTGTGATTTTTCATACTTCGGCTATACGACCAAGCCTCTCATATTATAGCCTCTTTGATTGCCTGAATACTGACCACAGCAGTCATTCTGTCATACACTGAGCAAATACTTTTTCTTCTTCTCATTTTGGCATGGAAAACTTGTACTTCATAATAATATGGCAACAGGTTAAGATAACTATCAAATTGTAAAAATGTTTTATTGCAAGGGCGAGACTTTAAACAAGTCCCAGATTTAAAAGACAATGTTACAGGTTTTATAGCTTACTCCATAGCGGAGTAGTTTATATTTTTCTTTTTCAAAATGAAAAAAAAAAGTGTTTTGGAAGTGTAAGACGCTACAAGCGTTGCTACATACAATGATTGCAACCCCATCTCATTTATTTGCGTCACAGTTTGTCTTCACTAGTTTGTCAAGTCCAACTGTTTGTATTTAAACTCCCTTGGAATTTCGTCTCTCGTTTGCCGGGTTGCTCAACTTGCACTTGCCAAAATGAGTTTTTCATATAATATGAGAAACAATCATGAAACGGATTGGATGTTTTAACTGGACTGGAGAAGTTTTTTAAAGATAATAAATATTTTACAGCTACCATCTTCTCTTTAAATATTTTTAAAAAGGAGTAATAAAGTGACTAAACATTGCTCTACTGCGTAGACAAGGAAGTGGGGTGAGAGTATAGCAGTGACAACTATAGCAGTGACTACTATAGCAGGTAATGGTGTATACAAAATGATTTCATGTGAAAGGAACTAAATAATGTCATGTTACGGAATGGACAAAAGCTTAGTTTTACTTTGTGAGAGAAGACGCATTCGGTGTTAGTGATTTTTAGTTTCTAATTCTCTTAAAATGGCTTAAGAAATGCCAGTCCGAAAAACGCTGTTCCTTTTATGACGGTTCAGGTACAAACACTATACCGAATACCGAAGAAATTGCACTGTAAGCAGGGCGGGCAGGTAGACGCACTCACTTTAATTTCCCCATCAAACCTTTCTCTCGGTGGGCTGCTGATACTGTTCGACACTAAAAATTACCGTAGGTAATTTTGGAGTGATGGAGAGAATGAAATGAAGGTATACATTCGAGGTATGATGGATGGATGGCTAGTGCAGATGGTGAAGTAAACGTGTGATGGATTGATGATGGCATGGAATATGTGCGAGGGGTGAATGGATGGGTTCGTCGTATGGTGGACAGAATGAGCGAATGTAATATAATACAGTCAATTTGGTGATGAGATGTACTTGTATTTGTGCTTTTTATGTACATATATTTATTGTATGTAACATTTATTTGCGGGGACATTGCGATGCGCTGCGGTCTTTGCCCAGACAATTGGATCACGATTTGATATTTCTATATTTTGTACTGTACGAAATGGAAATTTTGCAATGTGGCCTATTTGGGGAATGAGTGAGTGCGGTATTGTAAAACCCACTGAACATGGTGAACCGTTGGAATGCACTATATTTGTTTATTTACTTATTTATAATATTTTAATGTATTCATTCATTCATTCATTCATTCATTCATTCATTCATTCATTCATTCATTCAGGAGTATGCTGGATGGGTAGAGAATAATGTGAAAGCTGGTGGTGATTAAACAATATGGGTGAATGTGAGTCAAGTTTTGTGTGTGTGTGTATGGATTGTGAGATTGTGTGTGTGTATGAAAGAGAGAGAGAGAGAGAGAGAGAGAGAGAGAGAGAGAGAGAGAGAGAGAGAGAGAGAGAGAGAGAGAGAGAGAGGTGGGGTTAGAAGCATTTTTAAAATGATAAAATGGAGCTTTAATCTTGAATTGCAAAATCCGGTTAGATCATTGATATCCATTCATCTGGATTCATCTGGTTTGTGATAGATTGAGAGAGAGAGAGAGAGAGAGAGAGAGAGAGAGAGAGAGAGAGAGAGAGAGAGAGAGAGAGAGGTGGGTGTGATAGATTGAGAGAGAGAGAGAGAGGTGGGATGAGGATGTAAGATGTTTGGGTGATTACATAATTGCATCTTCATACTATAATTTTATGACGTTTATTGTGGTACTCATTATAATGCTCCAACCCCCCCCCCCCCCCAACACACACCTTTTTCTTTGGGAGGGGGGGGGGGGTTGAACACGTTTTTTGTTATGTTTTTTTACAAATTAAATACTTAATTACACCATACAACGCGGTCATCATAGGAAAGAAGAAATTAATTTCGTTGTCATAAAATGTCGCGCCACAATCCTCTGACTTGGGAGATATGATTTTTCACTTGTTTGGGAAGGAATATAAAAGTCTTCGTTTGAGTATATTTTTGAGATAACACGTGGGCCAGATCTTTAAATAACCAATTTGCTTGACATATATGCCTCTCGCTTCGTAGTCAATCGACTGTGATGTCTCGGCTGCTTTCACCAATTTTCCTGTGAAGTCCTTCCGGCGTACGTAGACGATCTACTGTCCTAGTTCTCAAACATTTCGAGGTCGTAGGTGGATGAGAAGAATAAGAAATAATTATGTCTTAGGGAGCGTTCACATATTACGTCATCAAAAATTTGCGCTTTTTAGACCCCCCCCCCCCTCCCCCAAGTCATCACTTGTCATCATTGACCTGACCCCCCCCCCCCCAACAGATGATGACGTCATCTAATTTAATAAAAACTAAAAGATAACTTTAATTTCACAATATTTATTATTCGTTTTTCAAACCATAAACATTGATTATCAACGTTTGATAAAACACATTCAGACATTTTATTAATTTCAGAAACTGTTGATAATTTATGTTTTACGATACAACGGGGACATGAAATTTAAATTTGCAAAGATAAAATCTAACAAACATTATTTAAATTAGGCTACTTGGTGCAGGTGCTATTAAAAAAAAATTCAGAAAGTGTAATTTAAAATAGTATAGGAGGCAAATTATTTTATAGCATATTAGTCTTTTAGTGGAATGAATTTCTGTTTCAATTTCCAAACATAAAATTAATTGATTCAAAAATGTTTCTGCCTTGGACCTCTGGCAATGTACTATAAATAGTATCATCAATTTCATCTTCATCGTCATCATTTTCTCCCATTTGCTGTTCTTCATGTATGCCGCATTTTCGTGAATGGTCTTTCATTGCTGTGATCGAGGAGTGATACAATGAACATTTAGGGCAAGTTCGCCTTTTGAGAAGTGATACCCCTTTCCCATTTTGTTTCTTGAGAGATGGGCAATACTCATCATAGCAATTTATCTTTAGCTGTTTTGAAAGGAACAAACTTTGAAATAGGCTTAATTTGCCTATGTTTTGATGACATCATCTTGGGTCTGACCCCCCCCCCCCCCCATGTCAACACATGTCAACATTTGGTAGACCCCCCCCTCCCCCCCTAGCTGATGACGTAATATGTGAACGCTCCCTTAGCACGGGATCGAACTAGGTCAAACTGCACTGGAAAGCCGCCGATTGGTGTTTGCACGCCATGTATAAACATACTACAGTGTATAACTGAATCCTCCCCGTAATCTGGATTACTCTCGGGTCGCTTACCTGCTGCCACAGATGTCATACGTCTATGCCTGCTGCCGACTATGATTGAGGGTTCTACTAAGATTCGAGTGTCATAATCTGACAAAACAGTTCTTTTTTTTTTCCCTTTATTTTGGCGATATTTTTTTTTTTAAACTGAGATCTCTAGGTTTGAGAATTTTTGATACATGTACTTGCATGGTCGCCTTGATTTGAAATGAAAATTTGTTGGCTAAGGTAAATTAAAAAAAAAAAATGTTTGTCAGTGTGCGGCTTGAATTGTGTTACATGTTTGGAAAATGCGTGTGTGTAATTTACATCTATTTCCCATTTGAACCAATTCCCCTTTGTCTTACCTTTTCTTGGGTGCTCTAATTGTAATTCTAGAACTTTTAACTAACCCATTTTCTTCCTTTTTACTGGCGCTGATATGACCTTAATGTGTTGCAAGCTCCGTAAAACACTTAAAATCAAAAACAAAAAACGAAGCGAACTTTCTTTCTATATCACGTGTTGTAATGTTCCGTCAAAGCAATCCACTATTGAAAGTCCGGTTTTCATGAAATGGAATAAATAACCGTAACAGACCTGTCTACTTGAAAATTTAAACATTCGTAATTTTTAGGGTATAAAAATTGTAGCGCTATAGTTAACTTTAAAAAAATCAATTTGTTCTCACAAGGATTTAATGATTGCACTTCAAAATCCTTACATTTTTATAGCCTGGAATGAATCAACGTTCATTTTCAATAAGTTTTAATGACGAGTAGATGCTCAGAAGGTTATGGAATAGGAGCTAAAATTTTGTAATTTTATGAATTTTTCGTAATTGTATTAGGGAGATCTGTCGTAAGGCTACTTTCTATTTGCTTGATGTGGACAGATTGGTGTATTTACAATATATTAATGCTTCATGTATGGTCTTATTCATTTTTTTTTTTTCAAATTCTTGTAACTCGAATTTATATCTTCTTCTCATTTTTGTCTAATCTTATTTATTTATTTATTTATAATATTTATAATATTTATTTATTTGTCCTTGTTTCATTGCATGAATTACGTTGCCGGCGTGTCGTGATGTTGAATGTTCATAAAATATTTTGTCATGTTTATTTTTATCATGGATGATTGACAAGTTATGAATTCCGTGCTGGGTTTATGAATATGAAGTATAAGGTTTTGAGAGAGAGAGAGAGAGAGAGAGAGAGAGAGAGAGAGAGAGAGAGAGAGAGAGAGAGAGAGAGAGAGAGAGAGGGGGGGGATGATGAATAAAATTGTCCTTTTTTTTTCATACATTCAATCACATATATTTCGCATGCCCATTCGAGGGGCAGCGTGGCTCAGCAGTACTGTCTTTGCTTTCTACCTGGAAAGGTACCGAGTTCGATTACCCGCTGCAAGTCACCTCGCCCTAGCTCAATTTGCGGCGCTGCATTGCGGCTGACGCCTGGGTTATTCCAGTCTTCCCTTGTAACAAATGGGGGAAAAAAGGGACACAGGGAATTCTATTATTTATTTTTATACAGGGGTAAGGTAAGGGGTTGTGGCAAAAGACCCCAAAAACTTAAGCTTTTATATAGCTCAATATCCACTTAATGTGCTCAAAGCGCTTTACAAGGGGTCCCTAACTAACAGTAACATTTATGATAAAGAACGAGACATGATGCCTGTTAAGCGATATTACTAAATTTTTTTTCCGACAGAGATAACACTGTTAACGACCAGGTACTCATTTTCCACCTGAGTATGGTGAGAGAGTGTGAGTAAAGAGCCTTTTTGAAGGACTCAACTATGCGCCGAGCGAGGCTCGAACTCAGGACCTTCCGATCCGAAAGCGAGCGTCATACCACTAGACCACATAGCCGCACAAGAAAAGATAAATGATTGAAAGTAGGTATGAAGTGGCTCGTAGATTTTTTATTTTTTTTTTGTTTGTTTTAAATGACACTGGATCTAGATATATAGCATATTTTTAGTTAAGTGGAAGGACTTCACTGAGGCAAAAACAATCTGCTTGTTGTGGACGGCTATATATAGAACACCAAAAGATAACCCCGGGCTTGTGGAAGTCAATAATTGGATGACTGTGTATACAAGGCCACCGCCACCCATCCTTAATTGGGCATATTCCGAAATGTCGGTGTCTATTTTTAGACATTATCTTTCACACATCAAGATTATAGAGTTTTACTGGGGAAAAGGGTCGCAATCTTCTTTTTCTACGAATATACTTTCCTAAGGTGTTCTGACTACCATGAAAAAGCTTTTTTCCATTTTTTATTTTGTGGTTGTGTTAAACGGACAATTGCTTGCCACTCTTTTGATAGGAGTCTAGTTTTAATGGGCATCGCCACCCTATCTCCGAAGGAAAAACAAGCGATTTTATCGGGATTAATGACAGTCCATTTGCTCAGAAGTCCAGTGCTCTTTCAATTGAACTTTTGGGGACAAATATTGTTATTGTTGTTGTTTTGTTGTTGTTGTTGTTGTTGTTGTTGTTGTTGTTGTTGTTGTTGTTATTATTATTATTATTTTCATCATCATCATCATCATCATCATCATCATCATCATCATCATCATTATATCTTTAGATAAAAATATGAAAAGGTGTGTATGAAAGGGATTTTTTGTTGTTGTTGGTTTGTATTTTTTCTGCTTTGTCTGGCACTGTTTCATATACATCTTTTAGGATTGGATTTAAGGATTCACTGCTTTTCGTGTTTTGTCAATGTCTCTCTCTCTGCCTCTCTCTCTCTCTCTCTCTCTCTCTCTCTCTCTCTCTCTCTCTCTCTCTCTCTCTCTCTCTTCTCTTCTTTTTCTCAGTCTATCTATCTTCTCTCTATTTATTTGTTTATCTATCTATCTATTTATCTCACTCACATATACACAAACACACACAGACACACACACACACACACACACACAAACACACATCCAGGGACTTCATAGGAATATTATGAGAAGATTGGGTTTCTTTTTAACTATACTTATTTTTTCTCTCTCATTTACTTGGTCAAATCCGTAGACCAAGACATGTTCCTCTGCACAGGAAAACATTTATAGCAATGCGACACGGGCTTCATTGGACCTTACTGCCGAAAGATCATAAATTTAGTACATA
Source organism: Berghia stephanieae (assembly GCF_034508935.2). Taxonomy (NCBI): domain Eukaryota; kingdom Metazoa; phylum Mollusca; class Gastropoda; order Nudibranchia; family Aeolidiidae; genus Berghia; species Berghia stephanieae. The sequence goes on along the minus strand of NC_088367.1, from coordinate 16,409,046 downwards.
TATTATATGAAGAGAATAAACACAGTTCCTTATTAAAATATAAAACTTTTTTTTTTTTTACAAGAATCATAATCCCT
>NC_088367.1:16398969-16401469 GCF_034508935.2 Berghia stephanieae | reverse complement strand
ATTTTTCATTCTTTGTATTTGCGAAAGTAAGGGTTCTAAAAACATATTATATTCATATTCATGTCCGAATGAATTAATTTCCGTGTATTCATCCATGCGTCCACTTTGGACACAGCCAGATTACACCAGTTGCGTGATTTGTGACGAGCTAAGAATCTTGAGCTTGAGCTTTTATAAAGCCAATGTATATACCGACTGTGCTCAAAGCGGTTTTATGGGGTCTCAAGCCAACAGCGGCACTTAACATGGAGGAGATACATCATTTTGTTTCGATAGAGACAACGCTGTCACTGGCCTTGTTCTCATTTATTTGATATTAGAGTGCAAGTGAGGCGATGTGAATTAAACATCTGTTTCGAGGACTCAGAGCTGAACTCGAACCAGGGATCTACAGGTTACAAGGAGAGTGTCATACCACTTGACCACATAGTCGCATTACTTTAAAAAAAAAAAAAAAAAAAAAAAAAATCGTGACTGGTGAATTTCATATGTAGGTGGATGGTGATTTTACTGTGATCTTTTCTATTCTCCTGGCTAGATAAAGGACGCATTTTGCCTTTTTGTTTTGTGTTTGTAGTTTTAGTGGCATGAAATAATCATAAAAAAACCCTGGCCTATTATATTGGAATCGTGATTCCAATCTACCCTTTGTTTTGATCATTAGAATGACGAGTCCGCCATGTTAGAAAAGAGTTCTCACCATTCCCCGAGTCGATAATAGGATAATAACCTTTCTCTGTTCTCGCCTCCTGTCTGAGTATCATAATAATATCACGATGACATGTGCCGATAATAGATCCCTGCAAGTGACTGTGAAGTGCCTTGAGTTAGTGTAGGCCTGTCAGCTTCAGAGAGGGTGAGTGGGAGATGGGGGTAGGCGTTTCTGTCAAACAATCAGTTCTGGACTTCTTCCTGCAAACGGTGATTTGAAGAGTATCCTTCAGAATCTTGTTCCAAATTTAAGTGTATGAGTATTACCCTTGCCCTTATATCACATTTCAACACACGATCTCTCTCTCTCTCTCTCTCTCTCTCTCTCTCTCTCTCTCTCTCTCTCTCTCTTTCTCTCTCTCTTCTCTCTTTCTCTCTTCTCTTCTCTCTCTCTCTCTCTCTCTCTCTCTCTCTCTCTATCTCCCCCTCCTCCTCCCTTTCCTCTCTGCTCAAGTGACTATGTAGTGACCTTGAGGTAGTGTTGGGATGAGTAAAGTGAGGAGGTTGGGGTCCTATAAAACAGTCCAACCTGGAATTCTCCTTACATAAAACAAAAAGTGTGGAATCTTGTTGTTCCAACTCTGAGTGTACTACTTCTATACACCCCCCCCCCCCCCCCCCCCCCCAACTGATGTGGTCCTATCAAAGCTATATTTCCATGTCTAAAATATTATGAAGTGCATTATTGCCTATTTATTATTATTGTTTTTGTTTATTTTTAAACAGATTGTGGTTTTTTAAAAAAAGTTTATTTAGCGACCAATTAACCATATAAACCTGGCATATAACACTGGAATTGTAATTCTCGACTGATGTATCCTATACGTCAAACTTTCTCTCGTTTACCTGAGGGGTTCAGAGTGGGAATTCCTTGGAGACATACACACACCGCTACTTATACAGAACACAGTGTGTACATTAGCTATTTAAGATAAGCAGATTATTTTTAAAAAATCATCCATCATTTTACTAATAGATACTAAGAAATTAAGATATTTAATTGCGTCACAATACGTTTTCTAAATTTTCATTAAAAAGAAAAAGTTGGAAATCATGCACTTCAAATTGATACAGATTTTTCCTCTCGAATTAAAGGGGAAATTACTGGTATTTTTCGTTTGTTGCTTTTGGCAACTCAGATGATGAAAAATGCTTAAACTTGCACTCTTTGCATTTAAACGCGAATAAATATCTTACTTCAAAATTTCCGTCTCTTTTATTTATTATTTATTTATTTTTACTGAGAAACTTTCAGCATCTTTTTAAGAAAACATGGCTTTTATAGCATTTAGGCAAAAGACAACGAATATGATTATTATATTTAATTTAAAATAAACATAAAAATAGTTTTTAAAATGTTTTAGCCATTATGGAAGATGCAGAGTTCAGATAGCTCAGCTGGTAGAACACTCGTCAAACAACATAACGGGCTGGTTTTGATCCCGTGTTGAGTCGCTGTTTGATTTCTTTTGTTTGTTTTGTTCTGCTTTTCCTGTTTCGTCTGATTTTTCAGATAGTACTGTAGATTTCCAAGCAATTTTGACTGTTCACTTATAGAAACTTCGATAAAAATTTCCGACTCCATGACCCCCCCCACCCCCCCCCCCCCAACAGACAAACACAGGGACCGGGGGGGGGGGGGAGAGTGTGTGTTTGTACGGTGGGGGGGGGGGGGGGTATTGTTATGAAGAATATAACAATTACTATCAATCAGAAGCAAAGAAAATAAAATGAAGTTGTAGTTAGGAAGGTGCACCATATCTCAACTTATTAATATAATTGATTGATT
>NC_088367.1:16393997-16396497 GCF_034508935.2 Berghia stephanieae | reverse complement strand
AAGAAAGAAGGAAGAAGAAGAAAGAGAAGAAAGAAGAAGAAAGAAGAAGAAGAAGAAGAGAAGAAGAAGAAGAGAAGAAGAAGAAAGAGAAGAAGAAAGAGGAAGAAGAGGAAGATTAGGAGGTTGGGGATAAAGAAAAGGAAGGCGAAGAAATGAAAAGAAGATGTTGATGATCGACTTGTATTAAGCTAATGAAGAATTTACAATTATACGATACTACACGGCCGGTTATACAACGACAAAACCCCGTATCGAGGCAATGCAGTGACAAAACCCCGTATAACTGGACTTACGGGTTTTGTCGCTGCTTCAGCTGATAGAAATAGCAACATACGGTGTTTTAAAAATGTTTAACTTTTTTTATTTTTAAGAATTGCCTTGTTATATTTTGTGAGTAGATGCAGGGTGTCATTCTGATCACAATGATATAAAAATGTCTGTTTGACCCAATTTCGAATTATACGGGGTTTTGTCGTTGTACGGCAGATCGTTGCCGCGAAGTTTTTTATTCTCTGTTGTCTTCTGTCACTTTCCTACTCACTTCATTTCTTGCTATTATCAACATAAGTGCCTGCTCCACTCACTTATCTGAATTAAAATACGGACGAGTCAAATATCCTATATTTCGGCTTATTATTATTTAACAGTTGTGTAATATGGGTTTTGATCAATCTCAGATACCATCAAACCCTTAGAAAAGTTGTATTTACGTGAGTGTGATTGTCCTAATTTATTATAGCATTCAGTGTATTTATTGGACACAACAAAGGGACACGATCGGTGACAAACGCATTCGCCCCAAAGGTTTGTTTACCCTCTTGGTTAACAAAGCGATGTGTTGATCTTTCTTAACGATCTGATGTTAACGAAAAGAGCTGGACAGTTGATATAAATTTATTTATTTATATATTTATTTATCTTTTTAATGAGCTCTTTATTCACAAAAAATATCTCTTCCCACCCCCCCCCCCCCCCCCCCCCCCCCCCCCCCCCCCCCCCCCCCCCCCCCCCCTCCACCCCCCCCCCCCCCCCCCCCCCCCCCCCCCCCCCCCCCCCCAAGTAAAAACAACAACAAAAAAAGTCTCATTCTTAATTTAGAGTGTTTCTCTCAACTATGATGCGAGTCCCACGAACTTGTTTTGGCATCGGCACCAACCATCATTATAAGTTATTGGCTCATTCATATTTCATGGGCTTTAAATTGCCGTTGTCCGTTAGGTGAGTGACATGTGAATCCTATCGGATTTCCCCGTTTGTTGGTGCCAAGAGCCGATTGGCTGTTCTCTTCCTGTTACAATTGCCGATAAATGCTACAAACCTTAACCTCTGTTTGTACTCTCTCTACACAATCCTTAACCCCTGTTTGTCACGGGTCATTTGAACGTCGGGTCTCAGTGCTATGTTCATATTCATGCATAAGAATACGGGATCTAGATTGTGACTGGTCAATATAGTATTATAGCCCGAAATAGCTCAGTTAATAGAGTACCTGACTCATAAGCTATGTGATCTTGTGGTATGACACTTGCTTTCGGATCGGAAAGTCCTGGGTTCGAGCCTCGCTTGGCGCAAAGTTGAGTCCTTGGAAAAAAGGCTATATTCTGATATTCTCTCACCGTATTCAAGTGTAAAACGCGTACCTGGCCGTTAACAGCGTTGTCTAGATGGGTCTCAATGGCTCTGAGGGACTGCATTCACATTATATAAAGTATCAAATGTTTTTCGCACGTCTGTCTGGACTGACATTCCAGCTCCTGCTACGGAATGTTGATTTTTTTTTTTTGGCGGGGGGGAGGGGGGGGGGGCTGATATTTTTTCTTATTTTTTTCATTCCGCTTCTGCTGATTTTTTAACTTCTTACGCGAGTTCCTGCTCCCCATTTTTCATTCTTTGTATTTGCGAAAGTAATGGTTCTAAAAACATATTATATTTCATATTCATGTCCGAATGAATTAATTTCCGTGTATTCATCCATGCGTCCACTTTGGACACAGCCAGATTACACCAGTTGCGTGATTTGTGACGAGCTAAGAATCTTGAGCTTGAGCTTTTATAAAGCCAATGTATATACCGACTGTGCTCAAAGCGGTTTTATGGGGTCTCAAGCAACAGCGGCACTTAACATGGAGGAGATACATCATTTTGTTTCGATAGAGACAACGCTGTCACTGGCCTTGTTCTCATTTATTTGATATTAGAGTGCAAGTGAGGCGATGTGAATTAAACATCTGTTTCGAGGACTCAGAGCTGAACTCGAACCAGGGATCTACAGGTTACAAGGAGAGTGTCATACCACTTGACCACATAGTCGCATTACTTAAAAAAAAAAAAAAAAAAAAAAAAAAAAAAATTCGTGACTGGTGAATTTCATATGTAGGTGATGGTGATTTTACTGTGATCTTTTCTATTCTCCTGGCTAGATAAAGGACGCATTTTGCCTTTTTGTTTTGTGTTTGTAGTTTTAGTGGCATGAAATAATCATAAAAAAACCCTGGCCTAT
>NC_088367.1:16183997-16388997 GCF_034508935.2 Berghia stephanieae | reverse complement strand
AGTCATGCAATCTTATTTTCTAGCCTATATAAAAAAATACATAAAATAAAAATAAAATTCCCTTTATTCATCCCATAGGGGAAATTTGTCTCTAGGGTCTATTCCAGGGGAAGACTGGAATAACCCAGGCGTCAGCCGCAGTGCAGCGCTGCAAATTGAGCTAAGGCGAGGTGACTTGCTCAAGGCCACACAGCGCAGCGGCGGGTTATCGAACTCGATACCTTTCGGGTAGGAAGCAAAGACGTACCGCTGAGCCACGCTGCCCCCATATAAATTATAATAATTATATAAATTTATATATAAATGCTGATCGTTATAAAGATATCCATCCTCGCTCTTTTTGCCCTTTTACGCCCCGTAATCATAAGAATTAAGATAGGTGTGCCACCTCGTGATTCAATATGTAACCTATTCATTTCATTATTAGGACTGTTTGGTTACACATTTCCAAGGGAAGAGAGGAGGTTGTGACGTCACAACTTCTCTGTCCTATTATTGGGTTGACACACATAATAAACCGTCTATTATGAGAACGCCTCAAAGAGATGTCGTCCGAAAAGAAGTGAATAGGGAATTGTATTCAATTATTACAACCAGAATAATCTTTTCTTACCTAGAGCACTATTATTAACAACAGCTCATTTTTCACTTTCTTTTGATGATCGTCTGTCTCCTTGTATTGTGATATAATTTTTAGGACAGTCTCGGGTCTACGTTGGCAAAGTTAACAGTTGATTGTGGATCTGTCCTGTGGTCATTTTCAAAGTCAGTGTTCTGAATGGTTTTATTAACAACAAAGCTGGGACAAAGTGCTTTTTCATACTACGTTCTGACTCCGTACGTCACCTCTTTATAGACGGAACGAAATGACGTCACCCAGCTATTTATTGTGTTTTTAGATGATTAGTTCTCATTGATTTCTATCAATCAGACTATGAACTGAAACGTTAACGGTTTCACATAGTTTTGTGTTTTGGCACGTTTCATCCGGCTGATGGATGTGAGCATTTTACATATACGCATAGCATCAATAATCCGTATGTATTAGGTGTAATAAACATGCAGACGGTCAGGCCGACCACAACGCTTTATCCAACTTCCACATGAACATGACCAATCAGAATGCTTATTTAAAATTATTTTGACGCGCGATGTGCAAAATTGGAAATTAGATAGTCCCTCCAATGAATGAAGAAGGGTCGTGGACGGAACATTCCAACACTGATTAAACACCTTTTTTTAAGCCCCATTTTCCTCATAAAACTTTTACTACTTCCAATTTGCTAAAAGAGTCCTGAGACGCCTTGAGATTTGATTTGAAGCATCGGTTGAAGATAATCATAACGAACCGATTTAAAATGATTTATTTATGTATTTATTTATTTATTTATATTATTATTATTTGTGTGCGTGTGTGTGTGTGTGTGTGTGTGTGTGTGTGTGTGTGTGGCTTAAATAAGGAAAAGGGTTTTCCCAAAAAAAGGCAGCGAAAATGTATCAGCTCAGCGAGAGGAGCGATCAATAGGAAGACAGAAGGAGATATTGGTAGAATAAAAGAAAGAAAAAAGATATCTATATAAAAAGGTAAAGAAATGAAGGAATGAATGCAAGTATCCTGGGATTTGTTGAATTTCATTTCAATACACTGTCAATTTTCTGTCAGGCCTGATCACATATTGAGTGGAGTTGTCTATTGACATTGTAATACATACGGCAGACCGAGCCCGCCTTTGGATTTTGAATACAAAATGCGTTGTATTGTATTCTCGATGAAATTATCAAAGTTACATACACACACTTTTCAGATCTTCGTATTTTGAACATTGATTGAGATTACCTTCCTCTGGCAAAACGCATTAACTTCAATAACCCAACAATAACAACAACAACAACAACAACAACAACAACAACAACAACAACAACAACCCCTCCAACCGCACACACACACGCACACACTCACATCAGATTCATATTTGTTTGAACCAAAATTATTCTGTAAAATTAATGAACAGGGAGCTGCCTTTAAAATGACCCTATCTTGTCATAATGAAACTCTCAAACCTGGGACTTATTGAAATCCAAGTTTTGATGGTTTTTGATAATTATAATTGCCATCATATTTCTACAATATTATAAAAAGTGACGTTTGTGGCTCAAAATAATACGCTGTTTCTGTCATGCAACAAAATATTTAATAACGCTTGTTTGGCAGAGCCCATAAGTAAATCGAGACTTTTAAGTGTTATTTATTTATTGAATCACGCTGAGGATGAGTATTAGTCACAAAAGGATGCATTTCCGTTGTAAAATATTTTCTGCACCAAATTCTTTCTCTATTAATTTTAAACCTATGATACAGATACGAGATATATTTGAAGGACGAGTTTTCTGGCCAATAAAATTTTAAATATGTGTTTTTCCAGAGTACGATAGAGTGTGTGTGTGTGTGTGTGTGTGTGTGTGTGTGTGTGTGTGTGAGGGGGGGGGGCGCGATGAGTTTTGAGCCCCAGCTGAGACAGACTGATTTATTTTTGGACATGATTGTTTCTTGTACTTTTCTTTCAGCTTTTGTTTTAGCTTTGTTTCATTCAGAAAAATGAGTGGAGCAAGCACTTACATTGATTATAACAAGAAGTGAAGTGAGTAGGAAAGTGCCGGAGGACAGTAAAAAAAATAAAAACCTTGCGGCGATGAGGATTCGAACCCATTGTTACAGCAACTCCGCCTGGCCACGAGAGGGACGCTTTACAAACGAAGTCATCCATCACTCATAATAATAATAATAATAATAATAATAATAATAATAATAATAATAATAATAATAATAATAATAATAATAATAATAATAATTGATCTTTAATCAAAATAGTGGCAATTTGTCATTTGATTACACACTTATAACAATGCATTATATTGACATAGACACACTCACATGCACACGAGTAACATCGTAGTCATCGTCACCATCATCGGCATCAACAACATCATCATCATCGCCGCAAAGTTATTATTCTCTAATGTTCTTTGGCACTTTTCTACTCACTTAATTTCTTGTTATTATCTGTTTCATTCATACACACTTTTTTTTTTCTCTCCAGATTTTTACCTAATTAACGTTTCGGTTGTAAGTTGAATGTCATTTTAATCGATCAATATGTGACGTTAAAAGTTTTTAGAAAAAAAAATGTAAACAGGGTTTTGTAAGTATAGATAGAATGCGCTTGGCCAAGGAGTTCACAACATTGCCATCCGGAAGTATAACGGACCAACACACAAACTCTGTGTAACCATGAACTTTTATAGTCTGGTTAATACAGTTTAGTGAGAACAACTCACAAACGCGGATGGCAAAAACAATAACAAAGGCCTGAGTGACGTCATCTGCATACTATCTATACGTCACCTCCGTGTGAAGTGTGTGCTTAAAACTAGCCTATGACCATTGTATCTGACACACTGCGTTTAAACGATTTGATTTGTTCACACTTTTTCTGCCGTACTCTGGAAAAACCCATAAAATTTAAAAATTTGGCTAGAAAACTCGTCCTTCAAATATCGATCGATTTAAATGTCCCTCATCTTGGCAAAAAAAACAACAACTCTCAAACCTGGGACTTCGCGAGGGAAGTGACGCCACGACTGTTGAACCCTTTTTCCCCCCGAGTGCACTTAAACTTTTAGTCTCTTCACTCTCGCACCTTGCACTTCTCACCGACTCTTTAACGTATCGCAAATGCTATAAAATCCCTTAAAATAAATCGTATCATTGTGGCTATGATTGTCCCGTCTCATTCGTCGTAATTGTTATATAATGATAATAATGGCTTTCCGTTGTTAATTGATTATAGCCACAATGCTAATTACAGAGTAATAACTAATAATAATAATCTATTTGTGGCGTGTGAGTAGTTAATAGGAGAGTGAGTCATGCCATTAGATTTACGTTAGCCGCGCATACTTAATGATACATGCCATACTCACTATGTGTGTTTGCCTATTTCTCTGGCCACTGATATTTCGATAGAGCTAGGAGAAAAAGAGAGCCTAGGTTCGGAGCGGTAGAGTGTTTCGCCTTTCGCGTTTCTATCGTCGATGTTCAATTTTGCTTGATTTTCTGTTTTCTTTTAATGGGCTGTTCCCTTGTTGTTTTGTTTTGTTTGTTTTTTTTTTTCTAACCCAGAAGTACCACCACAAGGACCGATTCGCTCTACGTTCTTTTTTTGTTGTTGTTTTGTTTTGTTTTTAAACCACACCCCCCCCCTCCACACACACACACACACACACACACACACACACACACACACACACACGCAAGCGCGAACATGCAACAGCAACAGCAACAGAGAACGTTTCCACTCAAAATGACTCACATGACAATTCTCAAATTTGTTGATTAGTTTTTAAAGTGTCTTACGGTAATTTGAACGTCGCCTATTAGTTGGAATTATTTCTGAGTAACGATGCTGTTTGGAGTAAACAGCTTCATCAACAATATTAGAGAGTGTCATGGTGACTATCTGTATATTTCGCCTTCCACTGCATATTTTGCATTTTTGAGTTTCTTTGGATATTTGGGCGTATTTGCATAAAGATAAAAACCCAATAAACACACATACATACACACACACACAACAATGTACATATCCGACCATCTATTACCCTTACTATAAATGTTAATGTATACATCCCATGCTGATTGACTTTTGTTGTTACCTTCGTCGTCGTCGTTGTTGCTTTTATCATTGTTGTCGTCATTGTTCAACCTTGTTGTTGTCGATGTGCTTGCTGCCGCTGCTGCTGTTTTTGTGCGACAAAAAATATGGTTTAGTTAAATGGCATTGGTTTTAGGACATGTAAGTCGAAGGTTCGAATCCCGTTATGAGTAGTGCAAAATTGGATTATTTGAAATACAGCTGTTACTCATGTTTGCTCACCATCCTAATGTCTCAAGACTCGTCCCCTAAGTTCCGATTTGCTAATAATAAATCTTTATTGTCCTAAAAAAAAGTGGCAATTTGTCATTTGGTTACACATTTATAACAATACAATATTGACATAGACACACTCACACAAATGCACACTAATAACATCGTAGTCATCGAAAAAAAAAATACGGCATCAACAACAACAACGTCATCATCATCATCATCATCATCATCATCATCATCATCATCATCATCATCATCATCATCATCACAACAACGTATGTGAATGTTAATGTTATTTGCTTTGTTATTTACTGTTATCGTTGTTGTTGTTATTGTTGTCGTTGTTGTCATCATCATCATCGTCGTTGTTTTTGTTGTTGTTGTTGATGATGATGATGATGACGCTCATTTTGTAGATATGGCTATGGTGACTCGAATGGTTTTAGTATATGACTTACTTTAACTATTCTATATTTCTATGTCGTCAATTTCAGGTGCTCGGTTGTGCTATCCTGGGTGTAGGAATATGGCTGCGCGTGGACGAGGGCGCCATGGAGTTGATGTCTCACTCCTCCAAACTGGACGCCCTGTACACACTTGCCTATATTATGATGGTGGTGGGCTTCATCATCATGCTGGTGGGCTTTCTGGGCTGCTGTGGAGCCATTAGGGAATCTCAGTGTATGCTGGCCACGGTAGGTGTATAAATGTGTGTTATTGCGTGTGTGTTTGTGTGCTGTGGACGAGGACTCCGTGGAATTGATGTCTCACTCTTCCAAACTGGACGCCCTGTACACACTTGCCTATATTATGACGGTGGTGGGGTTCATCATCATACTGGTGGGCTTTCTGGGCTGTTGTGGGGCTATTAGGGAGTCAGTGTATGCTGGTCACAGTAGTGTGTTAGTGTGTTTGTGTGTCTGTAGATGACGGCACCATGGAGTTGATGTCTCACTCCTCCAAACTGGATGCCCTGTACACGCTTGCCTACATCATGATGGCGGTGGGCTTCATCATCATCATGCTGGTGGACTTTCTCGGCTTGTGTGGAGCCATTGGGGAGTTTGTGTGTATGCTGGCCACAGTAGGTGTATAACTGTGTGTTTTTGTGAGAGTGTATATGTTCGTTTCTGGGCTGCTGTGGAGCTATTCATGAGTCTCGGTGTTTGCTGGCCACAGTACATCTTTAACGGTGTGGTAGTGTGTGTGTGTTTGTGTGTCTGTGGATGTCGGCACCATGGAGTTGATGTCTCACTCCTCCATACTGAAAGCGCTGTACACACTTGCCTACATCATGATGGCGATGGGCTTCATCATCATACTGGTGGGCTTTCTGTGCTGCTGTGGGGCAATTAGAGAGTCACAGTGTATGCTGGCCACGGTAGGTGTATAAATGTGTGTTATTGTGTGTGTGTGTGTGTGTGTGTGTATGTGTTTGTGTGCTGTCGATGAGGGTGCCATGGAGTTGATGTCTCACTCCTCCAAACTGGACACCTTGTACACACTTGCCTACATCGTGATGGCGGTGGGCTTTCTGGGCTACTGTGGAGCAATTAGAGAGTCTCAGTGTATGCTGGCCACGGTAGGTTTTGTGTTAGAGTGTTTGTATATTTTCACCTGTTTACGTGATATTAAATGCTACTTTTGTCATAGTCTTATTTTGCATATTATGCATTGTTATCCCTTCTTTTCCTATATTCCCCAGTTCTTTGTGGCATTGTTTGTTATCTTTGCCATACTTCTTGGTCTTGGAATTTGGGCTGTCACTGCTAAAGGATCGGTGAGTAACTGGTCATGATCTTCTTCTTCATCACCACCATCATCATCTGCATCATTGTCATCAATATCGTTGTCGTCGTCATTGTCATAGTTGTCTTTGATGTCATCGTGGTTGTCACTGTTGTTGATATTGTCATCACCACCACCACCATCATTGTCATTGTTATCCTAATTATCAGCTTCATTATCATCGTCATCACCACCACCACAATCATCATCGTCATCATCATCATCATCATCATCATCATCATCATCATCATCATCATCATCATCATCATCACCACCACCACCACCACCACCACCACCACCACCACCACCACCACCACCACCACCACCACCACCAATCCCAGCATCGCCATCATCTTTTAACAAGTATTCCCAATCTCTTCTACTTTCATACAGTTTGAAGAGGTTGTAGAGGATTGGTTGGATGAAGGTGTGGAAAAGTACTCAAAAAGTGAGTCTCAAAGAGCCTTCATGGATGCTGTACAAGACGATGTAAGAGTTAATTGGTTGTTGTTTTTTTTAATTTCGCAATTATCAAGTACAATTTCCACTAAACATGCTCAAATCGCTTCACACGTGGTCCTTAGCCAACAGCAACACTTAACATATAGGACGAGATATGATGCCTGTGAGGCGATGTTACAATTTTTTTCTGACATAGACAATGCTGTTACAATCAGATACTCATTTTACACCTGAGTACAGTGAAAGAATGTGAGTAAAGGGCCTTTTCCAAGGATTCATTTATGTACTACCCAGAGCAGGACTCAAACTCTGGACCTTCTGATCCAAAGGCGAGTGTCATACCACAGGACCACATAACCACCAAAAAAAAACGTACTGATATTTGATTATTGTCTGTGGTAAAAAAAAAATATTTAAAAATTGAGCATTTATATAGCGCAATATCCACTTAACGTGCTCAATGCGCTTTACAAGGGCTCCCTGGTCAACAGCAACATTTAACATGTAGGACGAGACATGACGCCTGTTAGGCGATATTACAATTTTTCGGACAAAGACAACGCTGTTAACGGCCAGGTACTCATTTTACACCTGAGTACGGTGAGAGAATGTGAGTAAAGTGTCTTTTCCAAGGACTCAACTATGCGCCGAGCGAGGCTCGAACCCAGGACCTTCCGATCCGAAAGCGAGTGTCATACCACTAGACCACATAGCCGCAGGTAGGTCTGATTTAGCCTTAAAGTCTTTTACACTGTTTGCAATGGCTTTAAGAGTCTGTTTTTAACGGTTGTATTGAATCGGTCGAGTCTGCTCAACAAAATATCTGACCAATCAAATCCTTTCCAGTTTGAATGTTGTGGATCAGCACGGGGTGAGGTTGACTATGGAGAAGTCAAGAATATTCCCAAAAGCTGTCGACAAGAGAATTACAGAAAGGTAATGGATGCATGGTGGTCTACAGCCCTTCATTGTAGAGCTTTACTAACTCTAACCTCTCCTCAATCTCACCACCCTCCCCACTCCCGCATTATTTCAGTTCCAATGCTGTGGATCTGCCAAAGGTTCAGTAGACTACGTTGAAAGGGGACAAACACCTCCTGATACTTGCTTTGAAAACTTATCAAAGGTATGACTATGAAGAAATTATTTTAAAAAGAAAATGAGAAAAGAATTTGCTTACTGATGGATGGGGAATTTGATGATTCTTCCTCATTGACAGATTAAAAAAAAAATATATTGTTTAAGCCTTTTCCAGTCTTTTGACAAGTAAGTAATGCATTCAACTTGTACATAGCAACAGTTTACATTTTGGCCACTACACATAATATTCCTTAACTCTTTCTGCACCATTGGTCGCACTGTGCAGCCAGAGCAGAATCTGTTCTAATGGCCAATGGCCACACAGTGCAGCCAATCTTGAAAGTCAAAATTAATAAGGTAATCCAATCCTACTTTCTACAAAAGTACTATAAATTGAACCAATGGTCTCATTTCTTTCATCAGAGCATTCAATTGGCCCTAGGGGGGTATTTTAATTGAGATTTTGCGCCGATTTCATATGTCGCTTTGTCTTAGCTTGTCATTCCCATGCTGCCCCAAACTGTTGTCAGCCATTTTGTGATGGAAATGCGAATATAACCTCAGCGCTGAAAGAGTTAAGCATTTATTTTATGTTACTTTTATATTGCTGAGAGGTAGACAGAAGGTTGTTTCTCTTTGTGAGAGATGATATCTTTTTCTTTTAATTTAATTTTATTGTTTTCTTCTTTTTTTTTTTGTCAGCGCTGAAATGACCTAACAGTGTGCCATGTTTAGAAAAACCCATAAAATTGTCCCAAAATCTTTTAAAAATTATAATTTGATTTATTCTTAATTTATGTTATTTTACTGTAATGTTTATTTATTTTATTTTTCAAAACCGTATTACCTTAATTGTTAATATCACTTCCACTTGCATGTGAATAAACCTTGATTATCATTGTATTTTGAGATTGAAGCTGTGTGGTGCTTCATACATAAATTTTATTATTATTTCAGTACTTGTCGTTAAATAACTAAAATGAAATGGAATAGAAGCATAAATTTAATTTAATGATGTGGACATTTCAAGTTTCCCCCTTTGTCACCAAAACACAATGAAGACGAACGAGAGCAATTACTCTTTTCTTGTCTTTAGATTCTTATTCATTGTGTCTTGTTGTCAAAGGGGAAAACTCGAAAAATCCACATCATCTGTCTTCATTAATTAAATTGACGCTTTCTATTTAATTTTATTTTTAAAATTTTATTTCTGTAAGCTTCGAGCATTTTCATCATTTGATGTTAGAGTGTCAGTCACCAGAATGCTTGGTTTGCTTCAGTGCCCATTATTTTTCACACAACCAAATTTAATTATCAAATTCATCTCTTCTAAGATCTGGTTTTGATTTGATCTCATGTCGCTTGTATTCCCCCCCCCCCCCCCCCCCCCCCCCTCCTCCTCCTTTTTTCGTTGTTGTTGCCACTGACTGGCACGTTTCTAAAGCTTTTACCATTGTAACTTCCATGTTTTCATTTGACAAATCAATCCATCAAGTACCTGAAATGGGTTTAAAGGGGAGATCAAAGAAGGTAGTGATTGCTTAATCAGAATTCTTTTTCTTTCTTTTTTTTGAACAAATCGATCAGAACTATCAGAACAGATTGTCAAATAAACAGTTCTGGAAATTACGGATCAGCGTTGTTTATGTTATTTTTGTTACACTTGAATGTTCATTCATATGATCATTTATTTTTTTCTTTGTTTTTGAAAATCTCGTTTCATTGATTGATTGATTCATTTTTTTTTTTTTTTATTTATTTATTCATTCATGTTAGTTAGAAGATCCCTTACTACTCTTTCACTTTTTTTCACAAATTTACTAACTAAAAATCTCAAGGGTTTTATGATATTACTTTCTGATTTCTACTCAATATATAACCATGTTTTTCTAAAAGATGATGAGTGTTCTTGCTCGTTATTATATGAACACATCAACTTGTCAGTCATATTACAGATAAAAGATGAGGGCTTAAGTCATCAACTTGTTTGTTATGTTTTCTTTTTGTTTTCTTTGTTTTTGTTTGTTTGAGTTTTCTTCTCGCTTGTTTAAACTCACCATCTTTCTGTTGAATGAAATTCTTGACTCTTGTATTTTGTAAGAGGCTGAATATTTTCTATGTGCCAATGTATTTCAGCTGTTTTCAATACAGACATACATCAGTGCTGATGGTTAACTGGTTAAAGGCAGTCGTTTAAATTTTTTCTCCCCTCTCACTTTGTCACCATCAGCACTGATATATTATGTGTATTGCTCTTCAATTCACTTCATTACTCTATTCGATCAAGTCACAGTGTTCTTGCTTTGTTCTTGGGCTCCTCTTTTTAAAAATGATATACTCAAGGTCTAAAATCATTTGTGGATATTTCCTTATCTTTGATTTTCTAGTGATGAAATGGTTCTAAAGTATCCCAGAGACCTTAATATTTTTGAATAGAAAACTAATATAATAACAGTAATAACAGTATGATTGACAAATGATCAACTTTGGCCAAAACTTAATAAATGGAAGCTAAAAGGGTATATGATGTGTGAAATAGGCTCTATATTTTTGGCTCTCCAAAATAAATCCATCCTCTTCCTTTTAACAGACCAGACTAACTCAGACTGAATAGAAGTGTCAATGTTGGCAGAGTAGTAGTGAAATATGATTAGTAATTTGTAAAGCAACAGTAACAGAGAGTGTTGTTAATCATTTTGAGTGGATGGATGACCCTGATTGCAAGCATCATGTCATTTGTTATGACATGGTACACACGTTACCTTACTCAACTCTGGTGTGAATGAGTGTTTTGCTGAAGGTAGTGGATTGTATGACCGGTATTACAAATAGGGGCCTTTTGTAGGTGACTTGCACTATTTCAAGTCCTCTGTTATTTTCTTCCGCTTGGGGTCCAGGCCTTTGGTTGTATTTATACACCTTCAAAAATCTTTGTAAACAGTCTGGTTGCAAGGGACTTATCCATGTTTATTCCTTCTTTAATAATTTTTTCCTTCTTATAGTATGATTTGTATGTTAATAATTCCATATTTTACCAGTATTGTCAACAACAGGGGCATATTGCTCCAGTTATGATAAAAAAATGTGCACTCCGTGAAAGCCTCAAAATATTCCTCCTTTTTCAAAATTCTGATTTGAGACATATGCATATGGTCTGCGGCCTACTGGGAAAGGGAAGGGAAAAGCTAACATTTATATAGTTATTGATTATTTATTTATTGGGTTTTTAATTTTAAATTTCCCCAGCCTTGTCTGAAAGTTTTGTCCAAGTGGTGGCAAGACAAGTTTGTTCTCATTTCTGGCCTGTTAATCGGTATTGCTGTCGTAATGGTAAGTTTTCTTAATTTTTTTTTTTTCTCTCTCGATTTGCTGAGAAAATTATAGTAATCGCGTCACCCATGATGCTAAAATAAGCGTATCCAGATTTTTAGAAAGCTTTAATTAGGATTATTTATTTCAGATTCTGATTTTTAATTAATTTTTTTTTTAGTTCAAAAGGGTTTGATAAAAATAGCTTTTGTTAACTCATGAGGGGGGGGGGGGGGGGGGGGGGGGGGGTCTGTTTCAAATTCAAAATTGATCTGTGCTAAAAGCATTGTCTACATGGTGGCTGGACATGGTTGTTGTCCTCATTGACAGCCTGTTAATCTGTATCACTGTCATCATGGTAATTTTTCTAAGTTTTCTTTTTTGTTATTTTCTCAATTTGCTGAGAAAGTAATGATTATTGCTGGCCTGTCATCCAATCGCTAAAATCAGAATTGAATGTATTGTATTATAGATTTTTAGAAGGCTAAATTGAAGAGCCTCGTGCTAAAAGTATTTAAGTCACGGGAAGTTAGTTTTGAAAAAAAGTGGAGGTTAAAATTAGAATTAGGTCCCTGAAGAACTGAGCATCTGCCAGTTCTTTGTACATATGTTGAAGTTGAAAGTGTTCCTCTATCACAATCCCCTGAAGAACAGAGCATTAGCCAGTTCTTTCTACATACATATGTGGAAGCTGAAAGCATTCCTGTTTTTTTTTTGAATCAAGTTCCTCTTTTTTATGTCTGTCATTCCACTTTTCTGTCATAAGGGGTAGGCATGTCTACTATGAGTCATATATTGTATTAGGATGAGGGTCTCACACATGACCATCCCTTTTGGACACCTGTGTATTTATTGAGTATACTAATGATTTATCAATTTATACCCTGCTGACTTCTTTTATTACTCTTGATTTTCAGATCCTCGGCATGATATTCTCTGTCGTCTTGTGTTGCGCCATCAGGGACACCTTGTAAGTATTGGATTTCTTCCTTTCTGATTTTTCTCTAACTTAGTTTATGATGTGTATTTGTGGTCTTGTTGTTTGACACTCACCTTTGGACTGGTAGACCCCTGGTTTTAGTCCTGCTTCTGGGTGTACAGGGTGGTCAGAAAAAATGATCAACTGCACCTGGGATTGATCTTGATCCCTTTGCGTGTGAAGCGAGTGCTCTCCCAACTGAGCTATTAGGATCTTCAGAGACCTATTGCTTGGAAGCTAAGTGTCATACCACAAGACCATAAAGCTGTAGAAAGTGTTTAGTTTTAAAATATTTTGTGGGCTTGAGTAAATATCTAAATTCTTTTTGACTCATTAGAAATTGCTTTTTATTAAGCGAAATGAGGGGTGGAGGCTCCTGATGTCTCATTTTGTAGAGCATGTGCCTCACAACAAGCAACAAGATCTGTATGGATCCCTGATAGATGCTGTCGTCTGTCAGCCCAGCATTGATTGGGAAGCTGGGTCTGTTAAATCTGGTAGAAAGTATTTTGCGAAAGAGTTGCATTCTATTTTTTAGAAATCCTTTAGTTCCTTAGTTATGATACAAACAGAAATCACTAAGAAAATTAGTTAGCGTTGGAAGGCCATGATAATTGTTTTGATCATCAGTGTGTCTTTGATAAGTTTGTATTTTCAGCCTTTGTTATATGAAAATGTATTATAATTATCCTCCTACATTATTCATTAAGTAAGAGAGCCCTTAATTGATTTTCATTTATTAAATTTAATTTTTTCTTTCTTTCTCATTTCTTTTGCCATTAATTGGTTTCTTTTTTTTTTATTTTACTTTTCAGGGCATAGATACAAGCAAGCTAGTCTATTATTAGGTACCACAAGCGAAAATTTCAAAATTGAGCTATCATAAAAAGAGTTAAACCACTGTAAAGTGCTTTGAAATTAATGAACAACACAAAAAGAATTATGAAAATCCGTCAACAAATAAATGAAATATGATAAAATGAATTTTATTGAACTTACAATTTTTTCCCACATATTCCGGTTACGCATTTTTTGCCGACTTTATGACGCCATAAACAAAAAAGTTGGTTATATAACATTTAAAATAAACATTTTTTGCATAAACATGCAATCATAAAACAAAATAAAAGCAGATATTAAGATGAAAAAACAATGATACTTAAATGAAACCATCCTCAAATATGACAGAAACAGCATCAAAATATAAAAAAATGGGAAATATAGGCCCAGGGACCCATATTTGGAGCCTCATAGATAAAAAAAATGAACATGTATACTACTCAAACTCAATATCTTTGCAAAAAAGTATATAAATTCTTAGCCTAATTTTTTTTGTTAATGTGGAGAAAATAGTAATTGCTCTATATTGAGCCGAAGGTCACTGCCAAGCTCAAAATTACGGCATGGAAAAAATGGTGTCAATATACTGAAAATACACAAAATCAAAATATTAACAAAAAAATAACTAATAAAGATAGGATGACATACTTTACATCAAATTACTCGTCATTCTTATCTCTATCCAATAGAAGCAAAAGCATCTCAACATATTATCAATGGCATCCAAAATTTTTTAAGGATTTTGGATAGAAATTCAATATTAGGCATAACTAAAAATATTAGATACCTTTAAAAATTCATAGAAAATCGTCAACAAAAGACATACAAACATAACTTATACCAAATGAATTAACTTCTCAAGCTCTTTCAGACAAAGCCATATACAATCAATTTAACATAGAATCTGTCCGGTAAATACCTTGCATCCAGAAACTGATTAAACCACAAAACAATGAATGTAATTGAGAGGAGGGAAAGAAAGAGAAAATAAACCACCTCTGCAGCTCTCAATCTGTTTTTAAAAAATAAAGCAAGCCCCAGGTCAGGTATAGTATGATGCAATAAAAACAAATAAAGCCCAATCAACTTGTTTGATGATAACTAATAAACTAATAAACGAACCCCCCCCCCGACTAGGTCAGGGTTGCCAGATTATTTTTCAACAAAATGCCAGGGGAAGACTCAAAAAATGCCAAAACACTCCAAAAAAAAAAATGCCAAAGTCTGTTGACTCCCACCCCCACTAAGAAAACTAGTCACTTTTGATAGACAATTTACTATCATATCCTGGTGGCTTGCATGTTTTCTTTTCTTTTCTTTTTTTTTTGAATTATACTAAATTTCCTGTTGGGGTATTTTTTACCTACTGACTACTAAGTGGAGTGCTAAACCACTACACCACGGTTGAGAAAAGGTGTCATTTGAAGTATAATATACAAGAAATGAAAATGCCAAATGCCAAATGATTTTTCTAATGCCAAACGGTTTTCAAAAATGCCAGATTTCTGGAATCTGGCATTTAAAATGCCAAACTGGCAACCCTGGACTAGGTTCTTTTCACCAGCGGGTTTATTTTTTTCATTGTGCCGTGAAAATTCATCCGATTTGGTTGTATTTGATATCAAAATAAAGCTGGAACATTAAACTCTCTGCTTATTTAAACAGACGTGAGCGAACATCGCTAAAAGTATTAAAAAATGTTAAAAATAGCACGACAATGTGCTTTCCTCGCCACTCGCTCCGCCATTTTGAATCTGATATCGGGGGCAGGAAGTGTCAAAAGAAAGAGGAAGTTTTGCCCTTTCTAATGATACTATTCTTAGCATCATACGCCAATTCTCCGCGGCACAACCTTGATTTTCACAACGTGAATGAAAAGAGAAAATCGCGACCTCGAAATTTTCTCGCGATCCGCTAGGCAAAATTATCTAAAACCGGGTCTCGTTCGCGATTGATTATGAAACTCTTTTTAATCGCAAAAGTATGTTTTAAGATGCATTACAAAGATCAGAAGTTGATCTTTAAAATAAAACAAATTGTATTTTGTTTCGAGCATTAGAAGTTGAGATATTGTGAGGTAAAGTGGAGAGTTTTTCACGATCAACGCCATCGATAACAACTTTCCACCGATTCACGGCGCTCGCCTGTGGTACCTACTATTATTTCAATTTTTGTCTTATTTGTCTTATCTGTTTTTACCTTTGTCTTACTTGTCTGTTTGTCTTCTTTGTATCTTGTCCATCCTTGGAATACACACAAACACTTACCCATACACACATATATACATATATATAAATTCACCAATGATGTAAGAAGAACATAACACTGCACACACATTGCACAATTGCACAACCATGTGATATGTGTCACTAGCTGTTTTGCACTTGTACACATAAATTACTTGTGCTCGAGTTGTCATTTAGACCATGGCCTCGCTGATGGACTAGGAATTGCAAGAAATGCCTCCCAAGGAAGTCAAGTCAAGTCAACTCTTGACGATAATGACTCATAGATGTGAATTTTTCTACCATTTAATGGGCAGCTCTAAATTTTTACTTAGAATAAGAATACATTGATATTTGTATTGGGGAGACATCGTAAGCCACTAAACTCAATGTATTTTAGTTATTATCATATTTTAATTGGTAACCAGAGCTTAACTGTGAGTACAAAATAAATCTCAATTGCATTTTTTTTTTTAAGAAAGAAAAAAAAAATTACTTATCTTGGGTGAAGGAAGACTGTGCACTAAGCACTTCACCTTTTCAAAACATATTATGTCCCTTGATGATGGAATGTAAGTTTAATGCATAGGCTTTTTTTTCAGTCCTCTGTCCTCAGCAGAGATTGGGTAATTGTCTGTTCAGTGGAAGTATTTTCAAATGTGTGTGTGTCATATTCCAAAGAATAGCATATAATCGTTTGTTTAACACCACAGAAACTGTCTACATACTCAGAGCTGCCAACTCCATATTTTTTCTTTGGATTGTATCAGATGCTTTTTAGGGTTTTAAACTGCTGAAATGATTTTTTTTTGCATATTTCTATTAAACTTCAGTATAAAGACTTGCAGTTCTTAATGTTTTATAATTTTAATGAACCAGATTAGAATAATAGTGCTTTTGGCTTCGGGGGAAAATCCTGATTTTCAAAATCAAAATTCTGATTTTTTAAAGTCTTATCCTATTTTACTGGCATTTTGGGTTGACAGCTCTGTATATTCTGTCTCCATGGACTTTTCGACTATGGAGAATTACTATTTTTCAAGCAATTCAAACGTGCAGTAAATATTCTTTTCCTCATCTTCACAGATATATATCATATTCTGAATGCATTATTGTATTATTGTACTTCATCTTTCCATGTTATATAATTTTAAAAATTTTATTTTGGTATTGCTTTCATGTTATTATTCAAATTACCCGAAAATAATGGGTGTGAGAAAAAAAAGCTGGAAAAGTTTAGAAGCCTTCAGACTATAAATGATGTCATCAGTAGATCCCCCATTTTGCTTTATTCATAGCCTTTTTCCCCCGTGATCCAATTCATCGTCCAATGTCTTGAATAGCTATTCAATCCAATGCATTTTGAATCAACTCTTTTAACTCTGCTTCTGTGTAAAACGTTGTACAACTCTTTATAGACCATGTTGGACATCACTGACCAAATGATGTAGTCCGTTGGATTCAAGTCAGGACTTATTGTAGAAATAAATCAAATGGGATTTCTGCTTTGTAATGAGAACTGTAACATTGCGAGAAGAAAAAAAATATTCCAGATTCTATCCCAATCCGTTGTTTTTTGACAAAAGAGGGCAGTGTTTTAAGCTAGTGACACCACACTGCTAAAAACAAGGCGCACGTTTGGAAACTTTCGATATTGTGTTTTTATATGACTTTGGTATAACCGTGTATAGCTTCTTAACCATTTGAGGATTTTTAATTAAACTCGGCGAGTACTAACTTAAGCTGTTGTTTTTTTTTGTTGGTTTTAAATTTTCAATTGGTTCTGATTTCTGTGTTGTATTGAAACAATGGCATACTTTTTTCCAGTTTTATTTTACTCACATTCTATGTATGTGAATGGATTATGTATAAAGACAAGCATTATGACTCTAGAATAGATATTGTCAATATTTCATTATTTTAAAAAATATACTATTTTTGCTGTCAATCTCAAAGTTTTGTACAATTTTGATTACGCTTAAAAAATGATGGAACAAATGTGAAATGTTTCACACCATTTCCTTGATAGTGCCTAAGAACAATGAAGGGAAACGGTTGTCACTGTCACAATTAAATAAAACAATTTCTCGTGTTACAGAATTTTTTTGAGGCAGCTTCTGTGGTAAAATGCAAATGTTGCTGCTCCAGTTTTAAAAATAAAATACATTGAATGAAGATTAATGTAAGCTCCAGTTTGATTAACCCATCATTGACGATGGATAATTTTTTCTGAATAGCTAACCTGACATAAGATGTTACCGTCACATTGCTGTCACTGCTCCTAGGGTAGGATCTGTTCAGTTATTTTCAGATTAAAATTGGAATAAATAATGATTTGAATAAAAGTCAGTGTGGCAATTAAAGGTTAACAGGGGAGACAAATAATTATGGACGTTTTGGGTGCATCCAAATTAATGATGATAATAATAATAATAATGAAAAACTAATAATAATAATAATAATAAGAAGAAGAAGAAGAAGAAGAAGAAGTGTATATATTTTTTTATCTTTTGTCACCATACAGCTCAAGGCACACGAGTCAAAAGTCAGCAATTTTAGATGTCTCATTATAAGAAATGATAAATAAAATGTACTAACTATGGGACAATCATCTTAAGCCTTGTCAAAAAATTTTAACAATATTTATTTATAACTCTTATCACTATACCAAATTATGTTCTATTCATCATTCGTCCATTCTGTCGATAACATGAAACCCCAAAATGTCCACAGTATTTGTCTTTGTTAATTGATGGTTGAAGCATTACTCTGTATTAACCATTCAGAATATTCCCTGCCATTAAGCCAGTTCTGTCTCATTGGCTATTTATGTCAGTCACCTGGCAAACAAATAGGTCAGTTCCACAGTGAGTATTTATCATTATCACAATACACATTGATGAAGGAATTGCATTGCAACACCTGTTGACTCTGCATTATTTTAAATGTGTGTTAAAATTGTGAGTGATGCTCAGGGTCTCCAGGCTGATTGCTTTAGGTGATAAGCAAATCCTTAAGTTGCCTATGGGTCATCGGTTCACTAGTATCAGTTGATGACAGGGGCAAAAAATTGCTGGGTTTTTTTTTTTCTTATTTAGTGAAAATAAGGCCATTGAAATGTTCATTTGACTAGTTTTAATCAAATACATGATATACGATGTAATTTTTCAAAAGCACTGTATGTTGATTGAATAACCCAGGACTCAAACTATAAGATGATAATAGTAAAACTGTATCTACATGAATAGTTTGTCATATATAGTAACAAGAGGTCATGGAAGAACCATTAATTGAACTGGAGTTTACATTCAACTTCATTTTTTTTATTGTCCTCCCCGAGCAAATCAAAAATTTTAAATAGATGACTTTTTTTAAAAAGGATAATGAAAGGTTAAATTAAAGTTTAAAAAGACATAACATGTTTTTACTTTTAAATTGTTATATTGTTAGAAACAAGGGAAGTATTGTTTAAAAGTTGAAAGCTTTTATTCATTTGTTATGAAGTTAATGGTGCTGAATGATTGTTTTATAATTAGATAAAATTTGTAAGAAACCTGTAATTATTTTTCATGGTTCTTGTAAGCCTCTCTTGAAATGTCTGTATTAATATTAATATTACCATCGTTGCTATTTTATAATTGCTGTCTGTAGCAGTGTCAAATATTTTTCCTCTCTCAAATATGCATTGTAGTTGAATGAAATTTGAGGCTTTTAATTTCAATTTTACATTTCTTCGTTCACAATTTAATCTTTAATCAAAATATAATCATCATACTTCAGTGATTGGATAACTGCCGAATTTTATAAATTGTTGCCGCTTTGTGCTCAAAATTTCTCTAAGAAAAAAAATCCATTGGTTGTCTGGTGTCTTATGTCGTTTGTTTTTTTTAATTGAAATTATATTTTTTTATAATGTAATTATAAAAAAAATCTACTGAAGATTAAATGATTGGTAATGAGTGTGAACAAACCTATTGACATTTTCTTTCTTTCATTTTTTTTTTCTTCATGTTCATGAGTGAAGGGAATAGAGAAATAAAACTGTATAATCTGTTGAATTATATGTATGTCACGGTCAATGCTCCATAACCTCTTATTTCCTGTTCCAACAAATGGTCTAACTCTATCCCAACCTTGGCCACCAACCTATAAGGAAAACGAACTTTTTGTCCCTTCTATCCCTATAAACAATCTTTCTGTCCTGTGTGACTTTGTGATCTTGTTCTGGAGATGAGCGATTTGGTTTTGTCTATGCCTCAGCTTGGATTTATCTCTGAAAAGACTTTATTTTTAAAAGTCTGATGTAAATCATTCCTCTATTATGTGTTAATTCTCGATACTCCATTATCAACATTGAGTTCTGATTGACAGACTGACGAAAAGCATTGCATCTTTATTTTTTATTTTTCTCTTTTTTTTTCAACTTCCATCTAAACAACTGTATAATTTCGACAGGAGTAGCTTACACATAAGCATTGAAATAATCATAAGGCTGTTTAACTCAGGGGAAAAAGAGAACAAATGAGTGGTAGAGGAGTTCTATCTATACTCAAATTATTCTTTAATTAACCAAGATTGTCAACACTGCAACTACTTCTACTACTACTACTACTACTACTACTACTACTACTACTACTACTACTACTACTACTACTACTACTACTACTACTACTACTACTATACTACTACTACTACTACTACTACTACCACGACCACCACTACCCCCACCACACCATTTCCGCCAATTTTGAAGTGTTCTTTAGATGTTGTGATGATATTTACAAAAAATGTTTCAAAGAAAAATATTTTAACTCTATACATCAATTTTCATATATCACTTTGATACTATTTCTATAATAAATAAATCTCTCTATGTCTGTTAAATTTTACCACGTATTATTCTATATGCCATATGATTTAATTAAGTGAATATCCAATGCTTCAAGTTTGGGTGGTTGGATGGGAGCATCACCCTTGAATCATATACCTATGATGTTCGCATGGGTGTACGATCCGATAGTGATGTCGTTTCTTCTTCTCTTTACTAGCCTATCCTGCTTCTTTGGTTTGTGATTGTATTTTTGACAGGGGATATTTTTTTTTCTGTAAATCTTCTGCCTGTTTGTTCTTGGTTATTTATAATTTAGCTTATGATATCTTTAGGTTATGATTTTGATTTGCATTTGTACTATTTTTGTTAGATTGCTTGTTTTTTTGTTTCAGCGGTCTCTCATATAACCTCAATTGTGTTGGAAGAGACCTAAAGCAACAAACAAACAAAAGTTTGGGTGGGGTTCTTCTGACCACCCAAGACAGGTGGAGATGTCACGTTTTGTGTTTCTTCTATTCCCCTTTATCTGTTTTTCCCTTTCCACATTGCTCTCTGTCTTTGCTCTGGATTGAGATTGCTAGTTTGTTTTTTCCCTGGCCTTAACAGGGATCCTTACCTTAGAGGGAGGCAGTCAAACATAAGTTCTTGTGTTTTTTTGTTTTTTTTTGTTTTGAGAGAGATGATATATTTTTTTGGAAATCGTCTCTCTGTTATCTATAATTATAGGTTTTAGCTTTGAATATATTACTTTGTAAACATTTTTGAGTGTAGTCTTCAAAGCGGGAAACTTTGCTTGTGCATGGATTAGACTTTTACGTAGTAAAGTCTAAATAAACACATTGATGGATTGGTCATGGAATCTTCATTGCTCTATTTGAACTAGTCCCCTTTGTCTTTCTATTTCTTTGATAATTTTAAATTTAGATCCACAACTTTTCCCCTGTCATCTTCCTTACTACTAGTGGTGCTGAAATGACTTAAATGTTTTAATAGCGCTGTAAAAACCCCTAAAAGCAAACAACTCTTCTTCTCTGATCCAATCTATTCTTGTGGTCGTGTTCGTGGTGTTTTATGTTCTTGTTTGAATCACTACTATTGGGAAGATGTTAAGCCTTGAATATTTGTAAATCTCTATCTCTACTGATGGTAATTTAATCTCAGGGTTGGAGCATTACGATACAATGTCATAGCGGCCAACTGTCCTGTCTGTGAAAAAAAACTTTGGACTGCTTATATGTATGTATGGAAATGTCCCTTGCACGTCCCAGGATTATGCTTTTTTTATAAGCAAATAACAAGAAACAGAAAAAGCTCTTAATCTAGATTATATTGTATAATTGTCCAAACATACTACTGTTTTAAGACACGAGAGTATTGTGTGTTATGATGTCCTGTTTTTGCTCTTTGAACAGTTGGCTGCTATGCAATATGTTTGTTTGTTTGTGTATGTTTTTAAAACATCCATGTATATAATAATATATCCGTATTTCCATTATGATTATGATTTTTATTATAATTAGGTATAATTATTATTAATAAATATATTATTATGATCTATCCAAAGTTACAAACATAATAATTATTCAAATGGATATCCATTAACAAATTGCATGCTATTAGATCTTTGACATTTTATATTTTTATTACGTGAATGTGTTTATCACAGTTTCTGTCCCTTAGTTGTGTCCAACACAGTGAACATTATTAAGAGGATAGCTCACATGTAATTCTTTTTTGGGAGTGGCTTGATGGTTTCTATGATTGAACAAAGCTCACAAAATCAAATAAATTCATTAAAACAACACCGAGATACCAGTCTCGTGTAATTATTCATCGTCCACCAATCAAGAGACTGAATTTGGTAGATAATGCATTCACTCAACAGGTACTGTCCTTTTTTTTGACAGACGTTAAGATTATAATTTAAATTTTAAGAATAAAAATAAAAATATAATACGTTGATACATTTCATTGGTGTTGGATTTAACCTGGCGTGTACGAGTTTGGTGTTGTGTATTAATGACAAAAAATTGCGGGCGGTTGGATGGGAGCATCACCCTTGAATCATATACCTATGATGTTCGCATGGGTGTACGATCCGATAGTGATGTCGTTTCTTCTTCTTCTCTTTACTAGCCTATACTGCTTCTTTGGTTTGTGATTGTATTTTTGACAGGGGATATTTTTTTTTCTGTAAATCTTCTGCCTGTTTGTTCTTGGTTATTTATAATTTAGCTTATGATATCTTTAGGTTATGATTTTGATTTACATTTGTACTATTTTTGTTAGATTGCTTGTTTTTTTGTTTCAGCAGTCTCTCATATAACCTCAATTGTGTTGGAAGAGACCTAAAGCAACAAACAAACAAAAAATGACAAAAAATTGTTTCATCATTAATTTAATTTTTTTGACAATTTAATTTTGTCTGTTGTAGGGTAGGGGGTTTCGATAGCTCAGTTGGTAGATCACTCGTTTCAACAGCATAGGGACTGAGATTGATCCTGGGTGCAGTCGAGATTTTTTTTCTGAACCCCCGGTCCACCCTGCAATGATTGGTTAACTGGGTCTCTTAGATCTGGTGGAAAGTACTTTGGGATAGATTAACGTCTTTTCCAAAGGGTAGCCAATGACAGCTATTGTCCGTTTCATGCTATAGAAACCGGGATAATCTCCAGCTCCATGGACCTATGGACTACCTACTGTTGTAGAGTGCACTAGTCATGTGACCTGTTGCCTCAGTTTGGTATCAGAGTATGGCTGTTCACTGGATAAGTGTTTTGATTTTAATCCAGTTTCGGACATGTGGCTCTAAAAAAAAAAAAGAGCTTTTATGTAGCGCAATATCCACTAAATGTGCTCAAAGCGCTTTAATCCAGTTTTGGACATGCAGCTCATTCTGACACTATAACCAATGTAACCGTGGGTTACACTTTATAGTTGTGGATACAAGCAATGGCAATTTTATGCTGGAGTCCTAAGGTGTTGTGTTTTGAATAATTTACCCTGTCCAATATAATAGTTTTATTTACTAGTTTATACATATTCCACCCAATATCTAGTGATTTCAACTTTCGTTTTTTAGGGGTTTAAAAAATATTTTTTTTCATCATATCAATTTCACTTTGCCAGCTTTAATATAAAATCATTTTCGGCCCTAATTCGCGTTGTATTTGTAGTTTTAGTATGCCGTTGCCTTAATAGCCCATCACGGATTGCACTTTGTCAACAGTAATTACTGGGGTAGCTACATTTTATTGATAATGTATATTTTTGATTAAGCTGTTACAGATGGGGAATGATTGTGATTTGAAATGTAATCAGGCCAGCTGTATAGGGGTCATAAAAAGAATGCAGATTGTGTTTTGTTTGTTCGGTTTTTTTTTTGTTTTTTGTTTTGTTTGTTGTTTTTTTGTTGTTGTTGTTGTTGATAACTGGCATTTTGCTTTTCACATCCATCTTGCCAACCTAATTAACAATAGAATTCACATTGATGGTTGTGGTTGGGGGGCGGGGGGCGTCGGGAAGGGAGTCTTTTTTTTCTCAGAAAGAATCTCCTATGTAGTAGCTTTGTATTTAAGTATTTTAATGGAGCTTTTTAGTTTTGCCTGGGCAGTGCCCTGCCAGCCGTAATTGCTGGGAGGAAGACAATCATGGGAGATAATATGTTCTTTTTAATGTAAATCATCTTTCATATTTTGTTACCATATGAGTGTTCTTCATCGTTCTACATCCTTGTTACTTCTTAAATCTCAAAAAAAGAAGAGGGAAAAAAATAGACTAGCAAGCAAAATATTATGGCATTGGTTAACAAGTGAGTAAGATGTGTAAATTCATTATGTTAAACAGTAAATTAATAACAATAAGCATTGTCATGGCATGACTGCAATACCAGATTTATGCTGGCCTATTTGTTTCTTTGTAAATGATTATTTCATAGTTTTGTTTTGTTTAATTTTTAACCTCCATACATTTTATTTCATTAATCACTGTCCGTTTACCATATTATTTTTTTATCATTATATTTGGTAAATAATTATTTTATATTGATGTTATCCTTTTTTCTTTTTTATTATACCTTAATCACAGGTTACACTGTTTTTGATAGAAAACTAAACGAATGTTTTTAATGTTATTAGTGTTTAAGAATTAAATTGTAAGTTACGCAATTTAATTCTGCTGCTGTTTAAGAATCTGTCCATCAAATTTAGTTTATTAAAGTTTTTGCGTCTGATTTACGAAAATGAGGGGGTCCTGATAGCTCAGTTGGTAGAGCACTCGCTTCACACGCAAAGAGATCAAAGCATAACAAGCAATTGCTATTGTCCATTTCACGCTATAGAAACCAGGATAAACTCCGGCTCCATGGGCCTATTGACTCTGAAGGACTACTTTAAAAATTTTTTTTTTTTTACTTAAGAAATGAAGAAATCACTAATCCTGCTGTATTATATTTTTATTGTAATAGTATTTAGTAAATAAGCTACATAATATTTTATGTTTGTATCCACGTACATTTACATGTACGTGAAAATTTACCTTCACCGTTTAGTTTTGTTTTGTTTTTTTCTTTTGAATAATTTATATTCATGAAATAAACGATTTTAAAAAAAAATGGAAGTTTTTGATAATCCATAGAATGTTTTACTGGTTTATAGAATAATGTACAACTTTTGTGGTCAAATGCATGGAGTGTTTGCTTTAATTTTGTTTACTGTTTCATCAGCCATCGACTCCAGTTCTCGCCACTCCTTTTAATCAATCATCAACATCGTTTTAATTCCCCATCTCCTGGGTGGGTTCCTGATCTCCCATAGTGGGCAGGGAGGCACTTACTGTGTCTTCTATCCCCCAGTATCTGTTTTCCAACATGCTTTGTCTTTGTCTTGGAATGAGATTTCTTGGTTTTGTCCTGGTTCTGGTCGGATACCCTGGCTGAGAGGGAAACAGTCAAATTATAGTAGTTTTTGGGAAAGGATATTTTTTTCCTTGTAAATCATCTCTCTGTTATGCACTGTACTATGTATTGTTTACTTATGATTTGTAAACATTTGAGTGTATTCCTCTTAGTGGGGACCTGTGCTTGTGTATGGATGAGACTTTTAGGCGATCTTAAACTAAGTATTTGGTTAGTGTGCTCTTGGAATCTACATCTGTTTCCTATTTATTTGAACTAATGCTATAGCACTTTACAGGGGGGTCCCAAGCCAACAGCAACACTTAACATATAGAACGAGACATGACGCCTATTAGGCGATATTATTTTTTTTTCCAACAGAGACAATGCTGTTGACAGCAGGTACTCGTTTTACAACTGAGTATAGTGAGAGAATGTGAGTAAAGGAGCCTTTTCCAATGACTCAACTAACTATATGCCACTCAGAGCGGTACTGGAACCCAGGACCTTCCGATATTAAGGCAAGTGTCATACCATTTGATAACAGAAGGCTTGATTTCACTCATTTATAATAAGACAAGCTTTTTACACCATCCAATCTGAATTACTTCAACAAAATGGTGGTTTTAAGAGATAGGCTTGTCAACTACACGAAATTTTTGTAGAAATGAGATTTTTTGGCTCCAACACAGAATGACATTAGCATCTTTGGTGAGATAAAACGTGTTGAAAAGGAAAGTTTGCTAAAATATGTAAATAAATAAAGGGGGGAGAAATTCAATCCATCGATATTTTTGGACTCCAACTACAGAATGACATTAACATCTTTGATACGAAAACATATTTGAAAAGGAAAATTTAAAGCCAAAATATGTAAATACATGACAAGACTTATGCCTCTTGGCTCTTGGCAAAGCATAGGGCTCCAACAGCATTCTTCCATCTTCTCCTGTCCTTGACTTGGCACACAGACCTTTGCCTCACTTCGTGTAACATTGGAGACACTAAAATCTTGGTGAAGGCTTCTCCTACAGGTATGTTTTGGACCCCATTTCCTCTTGCCCTGCGGGTTCCATACAAGAGCCTGCTTGGTTATATTACAATTACAAGGCTCTTTCCGCAGGGTATGGCCAACCCACCGCCACTTTCTGCTCCTGACCTGGACATCCATTTGCTCTTGGTTTGTTCTTGTCCTAAGGTCAGTGTTTCGCACTTTGTCAAACCATTTCAACTTGAGGATTTGTCAAAGACAGCGATTGACAAAAGTTTGCATCTTGGCTGATGTGGTCAAGGTTGTTCGCCAAGTCTCTGACCCATAGAGCAGGACTGCTTTAACATTAGTGTTAAACATCTTAAGCTTGGGGAAAAAATCAATCCATCAGCTTTCCATTTTGACATTTTCAAGGAAAACGTGAGAAAAAAAGGATTATCATGTCGAAATAATTATTGCAAAATGTTGATTTAAATTTAAGAGTGAAAAAAAGAAACCTCAACAAATTTTACCCTTTACTTTAAAGAATATAGACTACACTTGATAAGTCTAATACTTATAAACAGAAGTGATTAACTATTATTATTATCATTATTATTATTACAGTGCAACCTCGATATAACGACATCGTCGGGACCGGGAAAACGTGTCGTTATAGAGGGATGTCGTTACAGAGAGGTTTCCTATGTGTGTATATCAGGAGGTGTTTTGGGTCTTGTGTAGTGAATGTATACTTTTTCATTTTCCCTCTGTAGTTTATCCGGGCTTGGGACCGGCAATGAATGGAGAGTGGACAAAGGATTTATAAACAGTCCAGTGTTGACCTGTCACAGGCATTCATTGGGTGAAAGGCGAGCCTTCTGATTGGTGAAAGGCGAGCCTTCTGATTGGCTGCGGTGTTGTACAAATGTGACTATGGATTGGCTGAAAAAGAAGCGTTTTCTTGGCTACAATAAAAACTAGCTCTGGGCTTATTACGAGTAGACAACATACATAGAATGGAAGATACCACTTGTAATAGTTACGAACAATTTCATGGTAGACAAACACCTTCAAGGTTTGTCGGACCAGAAATGTCGTTATACAGGGGTTTTGCTGAAATGTACGTCGTTATAGAGGGGTTTTTATTACTAATGATATATAGTAAAATAAAATGGGGCCTGAGTACCATGTCGTTATACAGGGAATGTCGCTATAACGGATGTCGTTACATCGGGGTTGCACTGTATTATTATTATTATTATTATTATTATTATTATTATTATTATTATTATTATTATTATTATTAACATTATTATTGAACATTTAGTATCCTCACATTAAGCATCATCTCCATCATCATCAACATCAGAATAGTCTTGCTTAAATATTATAATAAAGCCATTGGATATAAAATTTAGTTTTTTGTTGGTTTTGTTATGGTATTCATTTATTTATTTATTTACTCCATTAATCCAAGCTAGCCATCTACAGTAGTTTTTGAATCAATTTTTTTTCTTTATTAAAAGTGAATGCATGAGCGAGAGGATTTGATATCAGGCCACCTGGTTGTGTCTTCAATCCCTTTAAAACACATTCCCTTCTCTGTTTCTTTTAGCTCCACACTTTTTCTGTCTTGGTTGTCTGTAATTTATGAAGCGTTATAAAATTATGCAAGAGGGCTTGCCTCTAATTTATGCAGTGTTATTATAAATTATGCAGGTGGTGCTGTGAAACAGTTATGTGTGGTTTCGAATCACTACATTTGGTTTTTATCAAAACTTGATTATTGAAATTCCCTTTTGTCGGGTCTTCCACTTCCACTGAATTTAACCCTCTCCTTACCACCCACAGGAAAATTGTTATTCTGATTTCTTTTGTTTTGGTTAAGCTATAAAAACTCGACACTTTGTTGCAGATTTCATGTTTGTGAACATGATATTATAGAATATAGGTCTTACTCGTTACTATCTGTTTGAAAAATCTATCTTTGTGTTGGGTGAGTATGAAGTTTCGGTATAATTCTGAAAATAGCTGGTAAGGAGAGAGTTAACTGGTAATTATAACGGGTATAAAATTCGGCAGCCCGCATAATATATAATAAAAATAAAATTCGACCATATCACTTCACTTTTGGAAATTTTGCACTGGCTTCCTGTTCGCTATAAAAAAGATTACAAAATTACTCTATTTGTTTTCTAAACTATTGAGCCTCGAACCAGACGCCTTCGATCATCACGTGACACCACTCTATTATCGATATCAAAAAGCAATTAAAAGTCTTTTGGTGATCGTTCTTTTCAATATTATGGGCCTAAACCTGGAATATCCTATCCTAATCGAGAATATCTCAAACTTTAAATCTGATTTAAAAACCCAATTTTTCGAAATTCATTTTGCACTACACTCTGCCGACTGTAATGTTTGTATATTATTATTTAAACAATTTGTATTTTGTTTCAATGGTTAATTTTGACTTATGTGTTCGTAACGTAATTCATTCATTATCTGTCAAGCACTTTGAGATGTTTGGTTCGTGGATAGCGCCCAACAAGTGTTGTTGTTGTTGTTATTATTATTATTATTATTATTATTATTATTATTATTATTATTATTATTATTATTATTATTATTATTATTATTATTATTATTATTATTATTATTATTAAAGGGCTTGATTGATGGCTTGGAACACTGTAAGCGAGCCAAATACTGTAAGCGAGACATTACATGGCGCTCGACCCTTTGGTGTAATCATGGCCCTATAATTATTCCTTTGAAGAGGCCAGTGTATTATTTTAAAAATCCGATAAAGTTGTGTAGACAAACAATAAATGTAATGCAAAACGGTGTATTTGATGGCTATCATGACGTAACTACAGTAGACGAGTTACTCCATGGTGGCCACAGATTACACAGTCTGTGGTGGTGGCCATCCATTTCAATCAAGAAAAGTAATCCATTATGTTTGTACCATTGTACTCAATTATGCTATTACCTCCCGTTATTGTCATTTTCCTCCGAACTGTTACTCTTATTTGTCTTCTCTTTAAAAAATTGTTGTGTGTGTGTGTGTGTGTGTGTGTGTGTGTGTGTGTGTGTGTGTGTGTGTTTGTTTGTGTGTGTTTGTTTGTGTTTTTATTTTATTTTATTTTCAACCTCCTCTTCTTCTTCTTCTTCTTCTTCTTCTTCTTCTTCTTCTTCTTCTTCTTCTTCTTCTTCTTCTTCTTCTTCTTCTTCTTCTTCTTCTTCTTCTTCTTCTTCTTCTTCTTCTTCTTCTTCTTCTTCTTCTTCTTCTTCTTCTTCTTCTTCTTCTTCTTCTTCTTCTTCTTCTTCTTCTTCTTCTTCTTCTTTGTACCCTTTTTTTTTTCAACGGTAGTAATCTAAAGAATTAAATGGTTTCGGACAGCAAACCGGCGGCAAAACAAAACAAAACAAACAAAAATTCCCTACCATTCCCAAGTCATGTTGTTTCTGGTTTGTCTATGTTGCTCTTTGACTGATAGGATTGTTGGCACGGTGCCGGTGAGCTTCGATTTTGGAGTTTCAATCTCCTCAGTGGGCTGATTTCACAAGCAAAAGAGTCCGCTGTCGGGGTTTTTGCCTTAGCCATAATCCGTCCAAGCATTTCCGGGTTTTTAAAATTTCCAAATTTTCCTTCTTCCAGATGGGTTGCCAACCAATGCTATTGATGCCCTTCTGACCATATTAATAATTCAAGGGAATAAGGGAAAGTACAGGAGTAGTATTAAGTAAGCTGAAACTGAAAGCACAGAAGACACTACAACTACAACGCAGGGTGGGTGTGGGGTGGATTGGTGAGAGTATCAGAGCATCTACCACTACCACGGTGATATAATGTCTCCGACACCTTAGAATTAGCGGTCCACCTACTACCTAAGACCTGGATATATCGCCAATGGTCGCTCCAATACAAAAATCATGAAGACAGGGAATACTACAAGAAGCTGGGTGTATGAACATAGCAGTGAAGGAAAGGCCATTTTAACAGGCCTCATGCCTGGCCAGAGGGGCAAAACGTGGGCAGTGCAGTCACTGCACATCACCTTCCTTAAAGTTGGCATGACATCCGGCCCTGACCCTACAACTCCCCACCTTTTTTTTTTTTTTTTTTGGTTTTGGTTTTATTCGTTTATTTATCCATATTTTTCAAAGGATGGTAGCGATGTGCACATATTTCCTGGACTGATAACCGAACGCAATCGTGGGCTTGATTTATATTGTAACGGACAATATTTCGCGTCGGACCCAAATAATTCGGGAAATCAGACCTGCAAATAAGTACATGTCGGATACTAGGGGTGGCTCATAATTTTGTTATTGTTCTGATTCCTCCCTAAAATAAGGGACAAATTAAATTTAAAAAATGGAGCTACTCTATGTCTCCTGTTCAATGTTCAGAGCAGAAACGCGTACCATCATGAAGAACATAGGCATTAGGCCTAAATTGTCTTATTGGGTAACCGGAGTGATGTACGGCTATGTGGTCTTGTGGTGTAACACTCGCTTTCGGATCGAAAGGTCCTGTGTTCGAGCCTCGCCCGGCGCATAGTTGAGTCCTTGGAAAAGGCTCTTTACTCACATTCTCTCACCGTATTCAGGTGTAAAATGAGTACCTGGTCGTTAACAGCGTTGTCTCTGTCGGAAAAAAAAATTGTAATATCGCCTAACAGACGTCATGTATCGTCCTACGTGTTAAGTGTTGCTGTTAGCCAGGGACCACTTGTAAAGCGCATTGAGCACAGTTAGTGGATATTGCGCTATATAAAAGCTCTATTTTTTAAACAAATGGTAGCATGTCAGACCGGTAATCAGAGAGGTCTGGGGTTGTATTTTTTAGTGTGCGATTTGTGAGTTTTGTTCACTATCAGAAATATCAAGCCTTTCAAAACATTGTTTCCATACAAGTTATCCTCATTTTCGTATTCACGGTCATGGACCCAACTTGCAGGGGCAGGATATCTAAGCCTGAGTGAAGTGACAATGTAGGCTCGCACCTTCAAATTTCAATCCATTGCAGTCATTGTCTACTGATATAAGAAGTCACTGATTGCAGTCCAATCACTGAATCACGCCGCCGCCAGAGCAACGAGATATGGCAACCGAAGCCCGAACACCGAATCCACTATTTTTAAACTGTTGCCTTAGCTAACCCTGCTCCTCTGCTCAGTGAAACTGCGAACTTGCAAAGCAAAGTCGGCTTGTTGCCTCAACTGAAACCGGGTGTGGAAAGTAATTTAAGTGTTGTTTAAAGAGTATTATAGCGTCTTGAAATTCAACTATACGATCTAGAGCAATCCTTATACAATTTCAATCTTGAAAGGGAATATTTTTCATTAGATAGTTCTCATTAATAAAATAGTTCTATACCAATGGCAAAATTTAGAAAACCTTCCACCCCTCTCTTTATTTACAAATGGACTTGCCCACTTCAGTAAGCTTTTGTCGTTCGTTGCTACACTACACACCACGTGATTCAGTTACTGGTTGTAGCGGAGCTGATGGAAGCGACTGAATGACGAAGTCGCCATGATCGTGAAATTTACGTTGTAGTGCTGTGAGTATGGGACACTTTATCATGGGAACAATCCAAAGTGAACCGGACAATTCAGCATCTTTACTATCTTCCTCATTGTTTAGTCTATCTGTGAAATCAGTTTTCTGTCTGGTCTGACCCACTACACAAATTAATCGACAAAACCACCCTTTTTCTTTCAAGACCCTTTCACACCTCCATTTGAATGTGAGGTGGAAGGAAGGAAGAGAGGAGAAGACACTGGTAGCTGTAATGAAAAATTGTTGGTTAGTTTGTTAAATTGAAATTTTCAGACCAATTACTAGTTAATATTTGTGGCTAAATCATAATAGATGGATTTTAAACGTATTTCATCTAATTTAAGTGTTATTATTGCAGTAAAGGTCATTATAATATTTTATGCAAATTAGGGGTGTCAGCAGGGTCAGCAGGCAAAACCGGTTCGGACCGGATCGTGAACGCACTGCAGTTAAAGCCTAGCTAGCAGGGTTGCCAGTTTGGCATTTTAAATGCCAGATTCCAAAAATCTGGCATTTTTGAAAACCGTTTGGCATTAGAAAAATCATTTGGCATTTGGCATTTTCATTTGGCATTTTCTTTTCTTGTATATTATACTTCAAATGACACCTTTTCTTAATTAAGTTTCATAAGAAACACGAAACAGTAAGTTTTCTTAATTGTCAATAATTATTTAACTGTTTACGTATTTACCTTTCATGTTAATGTATTTCTTTTTCATTCTTAAAATCCAACCGTGGTGTAGTGGTTTAGCACTCCACTTAGTAGTCAGTAGGTAAAAAATTACCCCAACAGGAAATTAAGTGTAATTCAAAAAAAAAAAAGAAAAGAAAAGAAAACACGCAAGCCACCAGGATATGATAGTAAATTGTCTATCAAAAGTGAGTAGTTTTCTTAGTGGGGGTGGGAGTCAACAGACTTTGGCATTTTTTTGAGTGTTTTGGCATTTTTTGAGTCTTCCCCTGGCATTTTGTTGAAAAATAATCTGGCAACCCTGCTAGCTAGTGGTTGGTTAGGCTAAGCTGCTGGCTGGATGGGTGGCTGACGGCACGGCGAGGCTAGGCTAGGCTAGACTTGAAAACCTGAACGAAAAAAAAACAACTGACGAATCTGAATCTGACTTGAGTTCACGATTTCACGATTGACAACAGAGAAGAAAACTTATTCTGAATTTTATGGATTCGCGTTTGGCTTGAGCAAGCAATGCGACTGATAGATTTGCTTTTTTTCTTTCGACTTAATTGTTTGTAAAGAAAAAGCAAGGGTCAAGTTAGCACAAATTAAGGGCAGCTGTGTGAAATATTTCTTATAGCTTACTTACTTAGCTGGTATACCGTAATATAAGGTAATATAAATTAATAGGAATTACCCATATTTACTTACAACTAAAGTTTCCAACAATAGAGTGATAATAATTGTTTATATCAGCATGGTTCTGTTTTTGTTATATCAAAAGACGGTTATCAACCCTGCTCATTGTAAAACGCAGGTGTTGCCTCGTCATTAATTACTAATATCCTCTTTTTAAATACTAATCAGTTGCAGGTATTGTGAATTTAGTGTTCTATTATCCATCAACCCATTATACTATACCCTTTTTTCATTAGGTATTGATTTTTTTATTATTTTTTATTTATTTAAAAAATATTTGCATGGTTAGTGTTGTAGTTATCACTCAATTTTCATTGATGTGGTGGATTAATTC
The DNA here is from genome assembly GCF_034508935.2 of Berghia stephanieae. Taxonomy (NCBI): domain Eukaryota; kingdom Metazoa; phylum Mollusca; class Gastropoda; order Nudibranchia; family Aeolidiidae; genus Berghia; species Berghia stephanieae. The sequence continues at coordinate 16,355,411 of NC_088367.1, read as the reverse complement.
CAGCTACATCGTTAAAATTACAAATGACGTAAGTCACATCCAAAGGTCAAGGTCATTTTCAGTTGACCTCTTTACCTAACACGGGACGCTGTCCACATTGCGGTTCGTTGCAATGGTCCGTAGTTTCGTATTCGTATTAGTAGGATCATCGGGGAAGTCGCGCATGTACATGGCGTATTGTCATTGTCTTCAGGCGACTCCGTTCGAAATGTTCTGTATGGAACCTCAAAATGTTTCATCCTTTCTCCTAAAATCATCTGCGTTAGGACACTGAATTTAAGATTTTGGCAATCTGTCAAAGAACTTATATGAATGAAACGAAAAAAACAACATTGCTGCTGTGCATTTATCTGAAATACTCACCACATCCGCCAGCCGTATATAACGCACCAACACACATCACTTTGCGTAACATTAAACTTAAAGGTTTATTTTAGCGAGAACCTATCATTAAAATGGCCTTCTGAAAACAACAAAGAGCTGAGTGACGTAGTCGTTCCTTCTATTTGAAAACAAAAAAATACGCTGTCTCCCTCGGGATTCAAACTCCGACCTTTAGATTCAAATTTTAGTGATTAGGTGCCACAATGCTTTTAAATGTGCGTAAGAATTGCAGTTGTCGGGCGGATATTATTCGAGTAGCTGTGACACGATAGATTAGCTAAGTTTCAGTCATCATGCTTATCCATTTAGTACAGTGTACTCATTGTTAGACGGGTTGTCTATTGTTCTATTGACGTATTTTCGAATTCTCCCTATTTTTTACTGTCTGACTGCCAGTTTTTCTTGTCCGACACTTGAGCCTGGCCATTGATGTTCCCCAACGGCCAAAGGCATCCAGATTATACTACACTGGCGAAGGGATTGGTCTCGAATCCTTATACTTATATTGTTTTTCTTATGAACCCTAAAACGAACGGAATATGAGTTACTTATGTGTTATTTGAAATGACTGAAAGTACTCTTCTTTATTTAAGTAATGTTTACAAGTAAGAGCTTCCTATTCTGAGGATGGGAAATTTGTTTATCGACGCTTTTGAAACCGGAAGTCACAGGGAATGGCTTCAATGGGATATGGCTCGGAAGGGTCGCTTGTTTACCTCGACTCACATTCACACTCGTTGTCCGTCAGACTCAGACAAGATTTTTGATCGTATTTTGATGCGACGTTTGGCCATTCTTATTATTTTGTCTTGCTTTTCTTCTTATTCATCATCGTGTCTCCTTTGATATCGATATTCTTTTCAACGAACTTTTACTGCAAGTTTTTGTATTGATTTATTGAAGATTAGAAAATAGAATTAGATACGTGGAAAAGCTGTCTTTAGTCATCAGTTTACTCTGGTTATTAGCCTTATACTTATTCCATTTGTTTTAGATAAGATGTGGTCTTGCCTGCGTGTATGTATCGGCAGGTCTAATAATCGAACGCAATTATTGGGTTGTTTCAACGTTGTTGTAATGGAAGATAGGACGGTCTATTTTGCGTTGATTTTCGAGTATTTCCGTTTAAACAACGAGCCCACATTTGGGTTATCAGACCTGCATATAAGTACACGCTGGGCCTTGCTCGTTTAGGAGCAATGTAACTTTATTTTAAACAATGCTTTTGATTTTATACTTAAATTACCTCGAAGTGATGCTTTAATATCAAATTTTGAGGTTAGTGAAATGGGAACGTAACTGATTGCTCTTGTGATCGATTTTTTGTTTTGTTTTTTGTTTTGATTTAAATCATGTTTTTTTCAGGGGGCTCGTATAAAACAAAAATTAATTTTTTTTCGAAATTCGAAATTGTGAAAACAAACACATAACACAATGAATTAAATTGCAATTGTGAGTTTCGTTGATTCCACTTGGCACAATCGTTGCGAATTGGATTCAATAGTCTGATGTCACGTCGCCCAGCAACGACGGCCATCTTGGTTCTAAACAAAGAAAATCTGTACTTTTTATTCTTCATGCTGGCTAGTTTTCATATGTCTTGTGATCAGAATTTGTAAAAGTCAAAACATGATCAGATTTATAATGGTTTTTTTTTTTCATCTGGATACATAGAGAAAATTGTAAATAAAATGGATGAGGCTAATTTAAGCATGCGAATAAATGAATACGCTTCAACAGTGCTAACGTCACTTCCCTCGTAATGACGCATGGTAACTTAGTAACTAACTGGCTCTAAACTATCGGAACAATGGCGGACGCCTTTATGAAATATTTCTCCGACGAGCATAAAAGCGTATCCAGAGGAAAAAAACATCATTATAATAAATCTGATCATGTTTTGACTTTTACACATTCTGATCACAAGACACAAAAAGTTCTAGCCAGCATGAAGAATAAAAAGTACCGATTTTCTTTATTTAGAACCACGATGCCCGCCGTTGCTGGGCGACGTGACATCAGACTATTGAATCCAATTGTGAACAGCCCCTCACCGGAGCCACGTTAACTTATACTATAAGTTATAGCCAGACACTTGAACCCAATAGGACTTACAGTTTGACGTCATTTTTAAGGTTTCTGTAGCTCCTTGTGAGTTGTCATTAGTAGTACTCAAGGAAAGAAGCGATCCCGTTGGTTGAACTAGTGAATACAACTCACGATTTCTCTTGTGGCCAGACTTGTCTTTTGACGTCATTTTTTGGTCAGTGTCGGGCTATAAGTTAACGATGGCTGCGCCCTTACACATACGAGTCGACTTGAATCTGATGTCAATGGGAAGTGGGAATCTTGTATTGGCATTGGCGGAATACTACTGTATAGATAGAACGAAGATGACGTCACTCAAGCCTTTGTTATGTATTTTGCCATCCGCGTTTGTGAGTAATTCTCACTTAGCTTTATAATCCAGACTATAAAAGTTCATGAGAGCTTCTTAACCAAGCGCATACTATCTATAATTTATAATGTTAGTAAGTTAGAAGAGTACCGTTTTTTTAATGTGCTTAATAACAGGTGACTAGTAGTAAGGGGATAAATGTTTTCATGAGTTAATCGGGGCTCAACGGTTTGTTGTCGCTGTCGGTTGTATAGTTTTTAACTGTGACGTGTTCATTATGAATAGAAATTAGAAATTACCTATACCTAACCAAACATTCGTCGATTGTTCATTCATGTGAACACGAGGAGAGTTTATTTGTAAAGGGGGTGGTGGAGAAGTCGAGGTACATTAATTTTTCATTGTTAATGTGTAGATATCTTATGCTATACTTTTTAATGTGCTCTTAATCTTAGTATTCCCCGTATATAAAACTCCTACCCCCCCCCCCTCTCTCTCTCTCTCTCTTTTTCTCTTTCTCTCTCTCTCTCCTCTCTCCCTCTCTCTCTCTCTCCTCCTCTCTCTCTCTCTCTCTCTCTCTCTCTCTCTCTCTCTCTCTCTCTCTCTCTCTCTCTCTCTCTCTCTCTCTCCCTCTTTTTCTTTCTCCTTCTTTTTCCTACTCTCTCTTCTTGTTAAATCGTACCTGTTGCCTTTGAACAATTATTTATAGATCTTTACGGTTTCATCCTCATACATTTCGTAATATCTCCATTATTCGATAATTGCGCATACCCCACATCCCACACATTATCTGCAACTGTACCACATTAACTCAACTCCATTCCATTCATATTTTACAATGAACGCTTTACACACACACACACACACACACACACACACACACACACACACACACACACATATACACACATTCTCAAACATACACACACTTGATCGCGATCATTAGACTGACTGTTACTGTTATTGATTTTTTAATAATGCGATAAAGCAAGGCGGGAAAGATACCTCCATTTTGATTGGGGCAATCGATTATCAAGTTAACGCACGCTTGAAGTAACACAGCAAACATGATGTTAATATTTAAGCTGCACTGCATATCATCAGTTGTTCAATAATATTATATTACACATTCTCTCTCGTACAATGACGAAAACCGACTGTTTATTTGTTTATTTATTTACAGTGGAACCCCTGTATAACAGATTTGGATATAACAGGGACTGGGTTATAAGAGGATTTTAAAAATCCTAGTTTGATTTTTTTCCTCCCTCTTTGCGGCTAAAACAGAAACTTTTAAGAGCCCTATCGGTTATAATAGGGCATCAAAACCCACCCAATATCTTCAAATACAATGCATTAGCCCATATAGCGCTCCAGTAAGCTCACTGAATGTTTTATATGTACATTATCGTGCGGTTGTGTGGTCTTGTGGTATGACTCTAGCTTTTGGATCGGAAGATCCAGGGTTCGAGCCTTGCATAGTTGAGTCCTTGGAAATGACTCTTTACTCACACTCTCACCGTACTCAGGTGTAAAATTAGTACCTGGCTGTTAACAGTGTTGTCTCTGTCGGAAAAAGTGTAATATTATCTAACCGGCGTCATGAATCGTTCTACATGTTACGTGTTGCTGTTGGTCAGGGACCCTTTGTAAAGCGCTTTGAGCACATTATGTGGATATTGCGCAAAACAAAAGCTCTTTTTTTTCTGTTTGTAAGCCTTCAGCTAACGGCAATGGAGAACTGGGCCAAGTTCGTAAATACTATGTGTGTGTGTGAGTGTGTGTGCGTGTGTGTAAATTTGTGGGCTACTTACTACTATACTACACATTATTTTCAGTACAACATTGGGTTTACTGCTCAAAACAAACATACACACACACACACACACACATACACACATACACTCAAGTAAACAACAAGAACAAGCGGACTGTTTCCCTTGAAATTCGACTATAACAGGTGTCGGTTATAGCAGGGTTTTTTAGACTGGTCCCGCCATCAGTTATACTGTTCCACTGTTTATTTATATATATTATTTATTTTATGGCCGGAAAACTTTTACTTTACACACTTACAATCAAGCGCGCACAAGTTTCTAGTTTACCCTTTTACTTTTAATCTTAACAAAAGAATAGTTCCTTCAACTTTTAAATAAAAACATCATCTACATTTACGTCCACGTAACTTTGACAAAGCCTTTTCTGGGAAGTCCACTTCTGCTGTACTCACTGTTACTGTTTAAAAAACCCCAGTACTTTAAAAAAAAAAATTTAAATGACCAGAAAACTCGTCCTTCAAATATCGATCGATTAAAATCACCGTCAGTTTGTCTCTCAAAACCGGGACCTCCGAATGACCCTCGCTCATCTCGTTAAAGATGAGGGTCATTTTAATCGATCGATATTGATATTTGAAAGACGAGTTTTCTGACCAAAATTAATTTTTAATGTTTTTTTTTAAAGAGTACGATAGACTTGTCCTTAAAACCGCAAATTCTTCAAGTTATCATGTTAAAAAAAAAAGAATTACTTAATTGATGGTTCTCGTGACTAAGCATTAACCAATCAGCATATTTCCGACCATTTACCCCGTTTCGTCCCCTTGACTATTTATTTCCTGTTAACAAAAAAGGCCGAAGCTACCTTCAGTACGTGCCAAACATACAAATCGATGAGGCCCAGTGCGTATTTCTCACATTATTTTTACACAATGAAAGGAAAAGCATCGCAATGCTTGACAATACTGCATTTTTTTTCAATCATCTGAGTTAAATTTGTGAGTGAGCGATGCTCAGGATCTGTGGTTTGTTTGTTCCGGATGATAGGCAAGTTCTTTGTGTGCCGATGGGTCTTCGGATCACGGTCATCGGTTGATTTTAGAAGCAAAATATGGATAGTTGGCTAAGAAACTCACAACGTTGCCATCCGGAAGTATATATTGGACCAACACACAAAATTATGTGTAACCTTAAACGTTTATATAGTCTGGTTAATACGGTTAAGTGAGAATTACTCAAAAACATGGATGGCAAAAAACAATATATACATAGTATGCGCTTGACTAAGAAGCTCACAACATTGCCATCCGGAAGTATAAGGGACCAACACACAATACTATGTGTAACCATGAACTTTTATAATCTGGTTAATACAGTTTTGTGAGAAGTACTCATAAACGTGAATGGCAAAAAAAAAAAAAACAATAACAAAGACTTGAGTGACGTCATCTTCGTTCTATCTATATTATGGGCCTTGCTGCAGGCAGACATTGTGTAGCACAAGACACACACATGCCTCGTCCCCTCATCTTCCAATCTCACGGTAAAACGGAATTTCCAGCTGGGATTGTGAATTGTCTTTTCTCTCGTTCAATGGGCATGATCTATCATTTCCATGTGCTCGAGGTCATTGGTCACATTGGAATATGTGCTCAAAGTGACCCACATAGTGAAAAGTGTTCACAGTTTTTTATCACGATTGGTCATTTTGTTCAGCTTGACACATGGGTATGTTTACAACATTCATAAACAAAGCAGCGTATTTACATTTCTGAAGAAATATCAAATCGTTAGACAGCAACAAATCATGTGATTGATGACTTTGTTGCACGAAAACATGAATGATCGCTCCCATTAAAACCAAGACACGGGTAACTTGTTTATTATTGGATGTGAATTGGTTTGAAAGCGATACAGTTCCGATTCAATACTCATATGAATCGATTTGCCGCAAGGGTCTCGCGAACAGCTCGCTGTTCCGGCTCCCACCACAGCTCTACTTAGAAGCAGAAGTTCTTATAACAAAAGGTCGCCTAACAGACAACTTATGCTATATGAAATGAAAATTTGGTCCTCTAATTTATATGTGACCTGCTTGGATTGGAGATTCTGAAGTACATTAAGCATGGTAAAACTATGATAATGCTCTATTTACTTGTGTACACATTATGCTATCATCTTTTCTTGATTACTCAGATTACTCATTGATTAACTCATGTTACGGCGTTGGTTCAAATCCTTTCATTGACTATTAGATTACCTTTCTCTGTGTCTTTTTTAACACTATTCCATGCACCTTTTGATTTATTTTTTTGGGGTTTTTTGTTTGTTTGTTGTATACTGCTTTGTATTGCAAATTCAATATTTGATTTGTATACTCGGATATCGTAAATCGTATCACGCCACCATTTAATTATTTATCTTTGTCTGAAAATAGGCACGGGGCATTGAAGTCGTAACTTTCCTTGTTTTAATATGTTTTGTTTTTGGGGTTTTTTTTTCGCTTTAGAGGTAGGTATGGTAAAATACCTGTATGCGGAATTTGTTTCTCTCCCCACTTTTACGTTTGCACTTTCCCGCTTTAGGTTCTCAAATGAATTGTTCTGTTTGTTGTAAAAGGGAACTCAAAATGACTTATATCATTATTTCACTGGACACCTATATTATACTTCTCAAGAAAAAAAAAAGTGTGCGCACTTGCCGTCACAGACCATAAATTCTGGCACTTTGACGCACCAATTTAGCACTCTTAACTTATGACGTCATTTTGTCGTCAGTTCTCTTTTATCGATTCCTTTGTCCATAATATCAAATTGGAATTTGGAGATGGATTTACGATTTTAAAGCAGAAGACTGACGACTGTATTTAAAACTGTGGCAAATGATTACCCTAAATGACAACTGATAATTCGCTCACGGCATTTTGTTTGTTTTAATATTGAAAGTTCCCCTCTTGTCCTGGGCAACATAGTAGTAAGCAAAAATACAAGATATTTGTCTCTGTTGGTTCTGCCGCATTCTCTTCATTTGTCGACGGTTCGCAATGAAAGAACAAGAGATCGTGCAGAGGCTTCCCTTATTTTTTTATTCATTTTATTCCATTGTAGCCTTATTCATATTCTCTTGGTCAATCCCCCCCCCCCCCCCCCCCCCCACCCCGGTCATAGTACATTTCTTCTTCTTCTTCTTCTTCTTCTTCTTCTTCTTCTTCTTCTTCTTCTTCTTCTTCTTCTCTTCTTCTTCTTCTTCTTCTTCTCTTCTTCTTCTTCTTCTTCTTCTTCTTCTTCTTCTTTCTTCTTCTTCTTCTCTTCTTCTTCTTCTTCTTCTTCTTCTTCTTCTTCTTCTTCTTCTTCTTCTTCTTCTTCTTCTTCTTCTTCTTCTTCTTCTTCTTCTTCTTCTTCTTCTTCTTCTTCTTCTTCTTCGGTCGTCGTCGTCGTCGCTTCTTGTCCCCCTTCTCATTTATAATTTTAATAATCAGTACCTTCACACTGAATGAAGGCCCTTTGAAGGAGTCAAATTTTAATGCGGGATAGCCAGACTCGGAAATGGGATTTTTATCTCATTCTCGTGGACACTGGGAAGGGTAGTTTATGGATAAAATTAATGTAGTTAGTTTATGAGCAAATTAAAAATGACATCGCCATATATTTCATACGGTTTTCATCAGATTGAAAGTGTATTTGGATTTTAAACACAAACCAAGAAAATTTAAAACAAAAACAAATGCACAAAGAACAAAATCCTAACAAGGCGGAAATTTGTAATTAAATTAATGAGCGCAGTTTGATGTAAAATCTGATAAAAGTTGCTGCTGCATTACGCATTATTTCTTTCACTGTAACCCATTGCAGCAACCGCTTTTAAATTTTGATTTTGTTATTATTATTATTATTATTATTATTATTATTATTATTATTATTATTATTATTATTATTATTATTATTATTATTATTAATTATATTATTATTATTATATTATTATATTATTATTATTATTATTATTATTATTATTATTATTATTATTATTATTATTATTATTATTATTATTATTATTATATTATTATTGTTATTGTTATTATTATTATTATTATTATTATTATTATTATTATTATTATTATTATTATTATTATTATTATTACAGATTATTATCAATTGATTGTTGTGCCCTGTCCACCTAGGTCCTGATCTAGGTGCACATATTCCACACACAATGTTAAACTAGGCCCATGAGTGGGTTCGGATGTCAGACCTGCATATATGTACACGTCGGTCCTGATCACAATCAAAGTGAGACGAAACGGGTTTTCGTAATTAAAATTAAAGGATATCGTACCTAATTACAAATGAAATGGGTTGCACCGACATGTACTTATGTTTGCACACTATGTTAGGTACGAAGTGCACACACTATTCGCATAGCTTATAACAGAACGCAGTTGAGGTTGTTAATGTTGTTAATTAAAAAACAAAAACAACATTGTGTTGATCACATCTTAATTTAATTTTTTATTACGACAACAACAATGTTATATGCCCGACAACAGCTGTCAATATAAGCGCTCATACGTCTGTAGCAAATAACTAAAACGACTCTCTCTCTCTCTCTCTCTCTCTCTCTCTCTCTCTCTCTCTCTCTCTCTCTCTCTCTCTCTCTGTGTGTGTACTCTCTCTCTATATATATATCTCTCTCCTCCTCTACCCCCCCCCCTCGTCCCCCCCCCCCCCCCCCTTCTCCTTGTATTTTTCTTTTATAAAGATTTTAAAGCAAAGACTCTGACCCTGGTGAACAACGTATTTTTATTACGTCATATTATTATAAGGTCTTTCTTTAAACATAAGATTTACAAGTAACCAATAAATCGTTCTCGTTTGTATATTTTGTTTAGCATTGCACCATTTTCAGAACTTAGTAATATTATTAGTTGTTGTCAATAATTTCATTCGTGCTACTTCAACTTATTTGTTCTTAACATCGTGTATTGATCGACAGTGTTGTATTATCAGTAAAGTTCGTCCTTTGTCTTAGTCAGCTGGAATAACAATATGATTTAGTAAGCGACGTGTTCCTCTATCGAGGGAACGAAATTGACGTCACTCAGTTATTTGTTATTGTTTTTAGACAGCCATTTTGGTGATCACTTCTTACTAAATAATTATGTCAATCAGACTATAAACGGTCAAGGTTATACACGTCGTTTAGTGTGTTGGTATGTTATAACTAGGTGGTGGATGTTGTGAGTATTTTACCTAAACGTACAGCATCCATTTCTAACCACGTTTTGGCTTTTAAAAAAAAGCGATTGGGACTTTCTTTTGTGTGTGTTTGTGTATTTATTATGTGAGTGTGTGTATGTGCATAAATGTGCGTACGTGTGACGCGTTAGGCACTGTTCACATTCAGAGGACAGATCTTTGATTTCTTCCACGTCGTTGTTGGTTGCGAACGTATCGTTAACTATTAGTTTATTAGAACGAGGGTCACGAGCTCAAATCTCTGCCTCGGCACCTTGTGGGATATTACGTGTAACCCCCCCCCCCCCCCCCCCTTCTCCCATTTCCTTGTTTGTGAAATTCGGATGTCCCTTTGGTGCGAGACAACACTTATATTGTCGATGCGAAAAAAATGGCATCAAAGTCAAAGCCTTTATCGTACAGCATGCGTCGTCTTTATAGAAACCTACCTTGTGTTGGGTTTTATGTTTTGAGGATGCTTTTAGTTTTAGGGCATTGTGATGAAAATTGTGGTTAAACTCACGGCTATATTCCATTTAATTATGGTCATTCTGCAATTTCTTAGGTGTGTCACTGCCATTTAATTTTAGGACCTCAAATTTACCTGCACTTGATGAATTGTTTTGTTGATTTTTTAAAATATATATTTTATTTTATAATTTTTTCCCTTTCTTTTTCTTCTTGAGGCTAAAGTTGATGAAACATAGCAATCCTATTGTTTCCCGAATTGGTCAGCTAACTCGCATTGAAATACCCTACCAAGTCCCATTATTCCATTCATCGCAATCGCTCTTACAATTGTAGTCGCCGACGTAAGCGGACTAGATTTAGTATTTTACTAGTCTAGTAAATGGCCTGCTTGTCTCTAAGTCTAAGAGAAGCTTTTTTAAAAAATCGAATATTATTAAATCTTTATAGTCTCTGACTAGCTAGGCTCTTGCCTAGAAGTAGAAGTGGGCGTTGTAAGGACGTCGACTAATTCGGTTATTTTGTGCGGTAACAAGCTCTCTTGTACACGATGGCGGGTAAGATACCAGCCTTCATTCTTTCAGCGCAAAAGATTTCCAAAGAGGAAATTAACAACACATCCGGTATAGACAAGCGCTTAGAGCTCCATTTATTATTATTAGAAGATATATTTCGTTCCGTTTCATATTTGAACTTACTTTGTCGTGGTGAATCAAATCTCGTGATATTGACTGTCGACTGATCAGACTACAACAATGTCCATAGTCCATGGTCAACTGTCAATTCTATATTTAGGCCAATGAAAGATTCATTGAAACTCGAACAAATTGAATCCAAACACAAAACAAAAACAAAACCAAACACACAAATCACAAACACACACACACACACACACACACACACACAACACATACACAAAAAAAGAAACAAACAAAACAGAAAGGGTGTTCTGATGAATCTCATTTCAGTTAGTTACACTGTCAGCAGAATAACACTGTACTTTCTAATCGTTTTTGTTGTTGTTCTTTGAAGCGAACTTCGAGTCTCCATTCACTCGCAACTCGCAAGCCCGTTTAGATTCGGGTTATTTTTAAAACGTTTTTACTCTCAAAAATGTGTACTTTCGACGATCTACACTTATCTTACAGTTTTTAAAGCCAGTGTCAATAGCAACAGGACACTTTTTGCCTCCTGTCATTCATAACCGACGCATTTTCCTTCCAAATCGAAGCTCTCTCAATCTAAATATAGCTGCTATGATGTCTCGTAGTAACCAGTCTCAGACTAAACTTGAAGTCCTGCCTCAGCAAATTACTGAAACTTGGCCATCTTAGTCGGAAGGTGCCGTGATTTAAGTCTGGGACTTGCTTGGCCAACTCACATAAAATTCGATTTTTTCAAGTCCATGACTAAAGAACTAAGCGCTAGTCCGCTTTCATAAAAAAAACAAAACGGGCCATACGTAAACCAAAAAAAAAAAAAAAAAAAAAAAAAAAAAAAAAAAAAGGAGACATAAAAGATAGGACTAAAGATAAGATGCTTTTCTTCAGCAGAAACCGTCAAGAAAACATATCCTGTTCAGGCTTTCCACGGTCTACTTCTCATTCTTGGTGTGGTCTAAAGCTTGTGTTATACTATTCGGGGATTTCTGTCTAATGTCTATGTTGGTATTGTCCCTTACGAGGGTTGCACTGAATTTGGTCACTGTGACAAATGTATACGTTACATATTTATGATGCAATGAGACTGTGGATTGCTTCATAATACAGAAGTATGAGATACCGAAGGTGGGAATATTTGGGCAATTAGTCAGTCAGTTAGCAAGGCAACTTTGCAGCACATGACAATGGGTTAAAGATCTGATAATGGTTCTATCCACGATAAAATAATCCGGTCAGCTGTCAAGACCTTGTCATAAATAGGTCAATGTTTTCAACGAACAACAGCGCAACTTCGCTACCCCCCCCCCCCCCCCCCCCCCCCCCCCCCCCCCTTTGCCTCGACTGCCAAATCCCATCCAACGTGGAGGGCGGTACAACAAGATTTTGCTGTATGTGCTCTTACTGCTGACAACTCGTGCCTCCCTCCCCTCCTCGATTGCGGCGTGGATGTGTGTGTGTGTGTGTGTGTGTGTGTGTGTGTGTGTGTGTGTGTATGTGAGATATTGTGTGTGTGTGTGTGTTTGTGTGTGTAGGCTCGTCACAGCCCGGCGGCCTTTGCTCTGCTGGGCGTTGTTTTGTTTAGTAGTTGCAACTCGTTTTCTAGTTCCTACGCTTTAGCTATTTTGGTCGCGGGAATGTGAGAAAGGAAAAAGCGGAAAGAACAAAAAGGAAGGAGAAAATCAATTTATTTCCCTCTTTAATCAACCTTTTTGTCTAATCGGAATGCCAGTGAAGATGAACAGTTTTTATCATAGAACGTTACAACGTAAGCAAGAGAAGAGGCGCCATATATTCATTTCATTTGTCACTTATTTTTGGTTGTGCTATTTATTTAGGTTACTCAAGATATCCAGTTTCTTGTTCATAGTACTAGCTAGTTTCCTTCTAGGATCTGTCTAATGTATGAATGGGTGGAAGTAGCTCTCTGTTTATTGTGAATAATTTTCGAAATTACAGATGACAGCTGTTGAATTTCATTTCAATTCACGCAAAACATCAATCAGCCTTTGCGGCTAGAATTTATGATCGGCTAAGCTACATCTAGCTTGATGGTGCAGAGTTTAGAATCACTAGCATAGCCTAATGGATGTCGCGCCATTCGATTAGCTAGTTACATTCCATTTATCTCACGGAATTATACATTACACCCCCACCCTCCACCGTGGATTATTAGATCGTAGCCATTTTTAATGAGAGATATATACTTAATTACTTGGGGGTGGGGGTGTCCTTAATAATACGGACATTTTAAAAGTATTTTATCGTATTTCGCCCAATATTTTTTTAATCATAAAAATTTAATACTTAAAAGCCAGTCAGAAGTAAATGACCTGAAAATTTTGGTCTCGCCTTTTTTATTTATAAAAGATTTTATCATAAATTTTGTGCTTTTTTGCGTCGATACCTACACATATGTATTTACACACTTGAGTCGACACGTGTGTCGTTGGTAGTGGAGGCTAGTGTGTAGTTTTATTTTCATGAAGGTTGTAAGGCCAAGCTATTTGGTCGATTCGTTGTTCACGATGGGCGGAGTTGGGGGTTCGTGACAACATCGAGCATGCTGAACACAGCTTCCCTTCCCTCACACTCACAACGTTGGTTGAGTTGTCAGTCAACACACATCTAGTTTCTTTTGCATTGTTTGTTACACTTGACTGCACATAGGCAAAACTGCATTGGTCATTTTCATCACTAAGCTAAGAGCACAAAAGGCCCAGACAAATTTAAATCTTGGATAAAGATAGATGAATGGATCATGCCTCTTGTAAAAGTATAAGTGGTTCTCTCTGTACAGTCACACTCTGTTGTCACGGACTCCGCTAACGGATTTTCGCTCACCACTTTTACAGCGGATAAATAATACACGTTCACATTATATGTGAAAATACATACTTTATCAAACTATTTAGTTTGTCAGAATAATCAACTGAACCTGCTAAATATTGACTTATAACTCATTGGGAACCCAACCCTGATTATTAAAACATTCCCTTCCCCACCTTTACCATCTAATACCCCTGCCAACTTTCAACCTTTCCTCCTCTAATTTGGTCTGAATTCAAAGTTGTTCAATAACAGAGGAATGGCATATATATATATATATATATATAATATATATATATATATATATATATATATATATATTATATATATATATAATAATATATATTATATATACAGTTAGGAGCGAAACAAACATGTTAGATATGCCAGATTTGAGAATCAGATATTTAAATGACTATGTCTAGAGTGCATTAGTTTTCATCAGATTTTATTTTTAAAGTATTCAGTAACCATGCAAATGATTTCTCATTAGGGTCCCCCCCCCCCCCCCCCCCTCGCTTGTCTACAATTGTTATTTCCACTGCAGGTTAATGTCTTATGCCTATTTTCGTCCCCTAACCTTTTAATTGTAACCATTTTGTTATCAACATTTATTTTTGTTTTTATCTTCTGATAGAGAAGTTGAGAGAAAAGTGATGTAACCCTTGAAAAGATGACGACACAACCAGAAAAAGATAGTGAGACAACCATGACAAAAATGGTTGAATTGCCTGACAGAAATGTTGTTAATGTGTCTGAGGTGAATCAGGATGATGAAGGTGTGGATGGAGAATTGATAGAGGATGGAGAGGAAGAGGAAGAAATGGAGATCGTTGAGAAGAACAGTAGTAGAAAAACTAATGCTGGTAAAAAAGATGATACGGGTGTGAAAAAATCGGACAGTAAATCTTCAAATCACTCTGAAAAAGACTCATCAAGTAACAATGATTCACCTCATAAAAGAAAAAATAGTTCTAGTTCTTCAGATTACAGAAAGCATCAACACCATCATCATCACCACCATCATCATCACAGTAGCAGTGATGACACCAATAGAAAGAGACGTTGGTCATCTCATAGTGGTGAGGAAGACAATGGTGCAGATCGAAGCAGACATTCCTCTCATAGGCGGTCTACACATTCTGAGCGAGGGAATGATAGAAGTAGAAGCAGAAGATCTCGTTCTAGAGACAGAAAATACAGTAGTGGCGGAGGTAGCAGTAATAATAAACATGGAAACAGTAGGCGCCGTAGTCGGAGTAGGACCAAGGAGAGGAGCTCAAATTCCAAGGATAAAGACATTCGCAGTTCAGAGGAGTCTTCAACCTCACCAGTTCCTTCTCGGCCTGTTAAAAAAATTGAGAAAGAGAAGAAAGGAGGGAAGAAGAAGGAACAGTCTGTTGTTGAAACAGATAATGCAGAAGCTGAAGATGGAGAAATTTTAGAGGAAGGGGAGCTAAGTGATGATGATGATGACGACACATCACATGCCCCACCAACAACGGACACAAGTCGAGAGGATTTAAGAGGTATAGTATAAGTAAAATATCATTCTCTTTTCATAGCAAAAACAAATTAATGACCCAAATTTAATAATCTGGAAAGTTGTGTTGAGTGATTCATGAACAATGCTATGCAAATCTGATAGAAAGCAAAAGAAAATAAAAATCACCCCCTAAAATCTATTTTGGTGGGCCCCTTTAGCTCTGTTGGTAGTAGCCATGTTTGAGTAGCTGGGTCTGTAAGATCTGGCAAAAAGTACTTTGTAATAGAGGAGCTTCTTGTCCAAAGGGTAGCAAGCAACTGCTATCAGCTATTAAATGCTACCGAAACTGAAATAAACTCCAGCTCATGGGCCTTATGGCTCTACTAAATAACTTTTTTTTCCCTCTCTATTTTTTCTTGCACTTTATCATAAGCCACTCTCATAATTTTATCTGGAACCAATGACTGCTCTCCACATTTTCACATACGTCTATGTTGAACCAAAAACAAACTTCAAACACTATAGTAGCAGTATATCCTTTGTAAATGTCCAATGCTGAAATGAAATAAAATATGGATAAAATGAGCATTTATATAATAGGGAATTTCATGGCTTTTATATGCTCAATGCACTTTATAATGCTTCAATTATCCCCCCAGTTGGCCACATGAAACAACTCTACCTTTTCATAAAGTACAAGTTGCCTGTCAACATGTCAAGCGCCCATGTTTGCAATATCCGTCTCTTCTATAGTCAGATACCCATTCACACATGAGCCCCTGTTTATAAAGTGCCTTATCCAAAGATGCAGTATTTTGTACAACTGTCTCTCACCTGGCTGCTGACCATGCTTAACATTGCTTGGCTTTTGTGATCAGACGAGACACTGTACTACTTAGCCACACCCACTACCGAATAATCTTGCCTGGATTATATTTTTGCTACATTTTCAACTTCTGTTTTTTTCCATGGATTTTCTTTTTCTTTTTTTTTTTTTTTTTTTTTTTTAGGATATTGAATTAAACAAGTCCTCCTGACAGGATTTTAAAAATTAAGTTTTTTCTCTTTTTTTTTTTTACCTTTATGATTTAGTAATGTTTACACATGTAATATGGTCGGTTTTAGGGTTTTAAAGTTGGTTTTTGGACTTCAATGGCAATACTTCTTATTGTAATTTCATTTATTTCCATGAACCCGATTTATTCAAGAATAATAGGTTTTTCTCATTTTTACTTTGGGGAAAAAATATTTTAATTAATCTTCCTGATTTCTTGCATTGTGGGTTGGCAGCTCTGGATTTTATTTTTTTATTCCCTTCTGTCAAATTTGGAACTAGATTACAGTGACTATTTTATGTAGAGTATAGTGGGACAAAACTATTGAGGTTATTTGCTATATAGATTGATTAGATATGTGCACAAAAGGCGAGTACACAAAGGGTGTAGAAAATTCTGATAGGAGACCATAGCATATCTTAAGGGTATGGCCACTGTTGCCTCAGACTCGTCTTACTTCAAATATATTCCCATTTTCAGCAAACAATCCAGTTGAGGCGGTGATTTTTATTTCAGATGAGATGTTGAGGTACATTTAGTTCTATTTTCTACCACTCTCCAATTCTCCCTTTGATATGAATCTGAGCTTACTTTTCCTCGTGCTAAAATTTAAATAGCAGGCCTTTGACTGTAGTTGCCATATCAAATTCTGCTTTTATTTACATTGAAAATCTGCATCAAGTCAACACTTGCCGACAGTCAACAACTCATTGTTGGTTCCAAATTGTCTGTTCTATATCTAAGTGTGTTCCATTGATAATGGATAAAGCCTTACCAATCTTTGTGGTCCAGCAATCTTGACTTTATCAGGATTCCAATTTAGTTTTTTAAAACATGAAATTAATTTTTTATTTTTAATATCATTTTTAAAATTCGTGTTCTGTTTTGTATATATTTGTACTAAGTTTTTCTATTTCTTTCAAATTAGAATCTCCAGTTAAGTCTTCCAGAAAAGATGACAAGAGAGAGAAGAGCAACAGTCGGGATTTCAGAGACAGGAGGAAAGAAGATGACAAGGTAGGGAAAAGAAGGAATATGTGATGAATCTTGACATAAAATTAAAACAAATTAGTGGTGAGCTTGGATTTCCCACAAATCCCAATTTATTTTTTTATTTATTATAACTGCATATATAATTGTTTCCACTTTGGGAACAATTGCAATCTTGGTGAATGTCATTTTAGAGGCAAATTGAATTTTGCTTGTAAAGGATTGAAGTGTTCAGAAAACAAAAAAATGAATGACAATCACATCAGTCAAAGAATGTACCACTTAGTAAGGTCAGAAGTTTAATAATAGTATCACATTTTGCTGCTTACTGAGAAACCTCACACTCTACTAAACTGGCATCATATGCTAAGCTACTAATAAAATAGTTTATAAAATATATATGCACCGTATGGCCGCACTTTAAAGCAGACCGTACTATTAATAGCCATTTTATTTTCCCATTTCATCTTCACAGAGAAAGCACAAAAAATATGTTGATCTGGATAAAACAGATGGTGAGGATGACTTAAACAATCGTGGTAGTACTGACACTCCAGCCTGGGGGTCCGGTTACCAGGGAATTGGGGGAAAGAAGGCAAAGACATCACCAGGCACAGGGACCTCTCAACAAGGTAGTAGTCTGCTGTCCCCCTATAGCAAGTCAGTTAAAGGAGGAAGGAACACTAGTCTGGGCAATGCTAGTCCACCAGGATTGTATGACAGTCCATCCTACTCGGAAGACTCAGAACCTGAAGAGTAAGTCGCTTGAATTGAATTTCAAATTTCAAATTAAACTTCATTACACAACCGGTAATAGATTTTCAACCCTACGTCGTTAAGTAAATTCTTTTACAAATCATAATTTTTTTCATTATTTATCTGATTTTAACTTTAAGTCTTAGTTTTAAAAAACTTTTATTATTATTATTATTATTATTATTATTATTATTATTATTATTATTATTATTATTATTATTATTATTATTGTTAGTAGTAGTAGTAGTGTAGTAGTAGTAGTAGTGTAGTAGTAGTAGTAATAGTGTTATTACTATAGTTATTATTAATATTAATTTTATTATTGTCGCGGTTGTTTTTGTTATTATTATTATTGTTATTATGATTATTATTATTATTATTATTATTGTGGAGAGATTTTGTTTTTATTTTTATTTTTGAGGAATATCCAAGTAATTTCTTGTTAATGTATCTTCTACTTCTCCAGGTCGATGAAATCATTTGGCATGTTGTCAGATAACTACATGGATGTATCAGTGGCAGCTGATGAGAGAGAGGTAATTATGCTAAGATGATCTTAATTTTCTGGTTACTCTCTAACACTGCTTGCAGCCTTTCCCAAGGGCACTAAATGATTGTTACTGTCTATTTAATGCTACAGAAATTCAGGTTCAGGTTCTAGCACTGAAAGACTGCATTATTTCATTTGGTGAGAAATTAATGGAAACCAGCTCTAATAATCTTTTGGTGAAATCAAATGTCAATTTGACTTTTTAATGTAAACCAAGTTCCCAAAGTTCTATCACACCCCCAAAAAATGAATATTTTTACGGTGTGAATTGTTAATACACAACTAATGGCACGAGACCGTTCACCAATGAGGGGCATTCACTTGATACTCAGCAGTGGTCACATTTGATCGTCTGCACATGGCTCCTTGGTGGCACTTGTATTTTGAGTGTGTACAAAATTCATATAACTTCTTAGTAATAACAAGAAATACTGTCTTAATTATTTTGTCATAATGTTACCAATGTGTACCCAAAGCTTGCACAAAACTTTAATTTTCTTCGTTGTAATCTGTATTAATGATAGAGCATGATTGTGATTTAGGAAAGTTTTCCTCTGTATTATCAATTTCCACAGTTGCAGTGCTTTTTAATGTTTGCTAAAGAACTGTGCACATTTATATCAGTGTTTTAATGAAAATGGATCTGCAAAAGACTGCCAAAAAGTGGTTGCCTTAAAATTCATGGCATGGATCATGCGATTATCAAACCCGTTTACGAGTAATGCTCAATCATCTGGATTTGCTGCATTGTCACATCAGACATTTTACTTGATCGTGGAATTCGTCCATTTCGACCCGTTTGAGGTAACATACGCCAGTGCACTTGCAAAATCACATGGCATGGGCCCAGGAGCATCTCACATGGCTGCACAGGAACTGAGATAAAGTTCTCTTTACTGACACAATGCAAATTTTGGTTAATCGGATTATTGGCAGAGAGCAAGATTTTAGGGGAGGGGGAACGATTTCTCCAGAATTTTAGCCGCAAGTTTTACATTTTGATTGAAGTGTTATGGTGTGGGGTGGAATATTTGTACTTTATCACACTCATTGATCTTTACTGAAGACCATGTAATTAAGTCATCACCCCATATGTTTAATCTTTTCTAGCACATCACTTGGGATTCCCCCGGGTCAGTCTGAGTAAAGTTATCTCCTTTGACATAGCTGATATGTAGCGTTTTATTCAATAGCAGACATGTGTGTCCTGGCCCTTACCAAATTTCAATGAAAAAGAAAGGATATTAAAAGAGATATTTAATTTTTGTTTTGGGTGTGACAGAACTTTTAGACCATGATATTTGTCAATTTATTTTATTTGAGTGAGGCTGTTATAGAAAGTATGTAGTGATTCAGGGACAGAATTTTCTATAATGGCCCCAGGAGAGCCATAAATTGCTATATCTATTTAAAGGAAAAAATATCTCCAATCTATTTTTATTACAGGGTATTTTCAAACGTAATATGCCCACAAAGAATAAGAAGAAGAAAAGAGAGCGTTCTCAGGGTAAGAGGAAGAACACAGATTACAATAAAGGAGATGGGCCCCCAAACAAAAAGGCAGCCCCTGAACGCCCTGTATGCAAATTTTATCGTGATGGAAAATGCTCAAAGGTAACTGACATTTTATTTTACATCCTTTTCTTTTCTGAATGAGATACTGAATTTTCCTTTTATTTCTCTAGGTGTAATGTAGATTTTGAGAAAATTATCAATAGTAAAAAATATCTTGTCTTATCAATTCAAATTAGAGACAATACACGATGAGAGATTAGGGCAGCATTTACTTTTTTCGACAAAGTGGAAGCATGTCAATATTATTTTTAGAAGGAGAGACATTATTATGAATTTTTAAGATATGAATTTTTGACAGGTTTTTGATATTATAACGGTTACGTAGAAATGAAATGGAAAAGTGATATATTGTTGTCTGTAACTGAACCTAAAAGATGGATTATATTAAATTGCCGTCATTTTTGTGGTTGTCATCATCATCATCATCATCATCATCAGTGGCAGCGGATGTCTTTAATGTCTCTTAGAATTATGAATAAAATCAGAAATAATAATAATAATAGTAATAAATCATTTAATCAGTAGAATTTGATTGTTAATGTTATTCTATTCAATTGATATATTCATTCTCTTAAGTATGTAACGTTATTTCATAAATTACAGGGTGTGGGCTGTACCTTCAACCATGATGTGGAACAAAACAGACGTATGGAGATGTGTAAATATCACCTGACTGTCAAGGGCTGTCACAAGGAGAAGTGTCGCTACATGCATGATATCCTTTAAATGCGTGGATTATTTTTTTCCCTCCAGTAATTTTTATCAGTGGTCTTAGATATATCAGAAAAATGCAAATCTCGCTGAAAACACTTAAGAGTAGAAATATGCAATTTTGTTTGTTTGTATAAATTTATTTCTCTATTTATCGATAATTATTTCTCAAAAACCAGATTCAAGCACTTTAAGGGGGTACGCGCTGGTCGAGAGGACGGTTTTACTATGAATTCCACTAAAATTATCGAAAATGAGATTAGGGCACTTTCAGGTAATTCAACCTTTCTTTAACACACTGAAAACATTCAAAAGGCTAAATTTTTACAAAAAAGTGCTTTAAATAATTTTTTTGTGACGCAACTATCGTCTAAACGCAAAGTTTTTCCGTCATTTTCGTCAGAATCAACGTTCGATAGTCCTTAGTAACCCGCACTGAACCCCGGCTTATTTGGTATTAGCAGAAATGTCAGGGAAAGGGCATTTCCGTTCTTTCACATTCTTTCGCGTATGTGTCACAGGTCGGCGGGGAAATCGAGAAATTCCAAGCCTATTTTCCTTTCTTTGATTGGCTGAAGAGACGTCTAGGAGTTATTTTTAGTAATTACCGTCATGGAAAATTTTAGCTCACATTCCAAGACCAATCGTAACCCGGTTTTCAGTCACGTGACATAACAACGGGTACATTTCCGGAGCATTCGACTACGTTTACTTACGCTTCGATTCGAACTGATTTTTGGTCGTTTCATGACAAACTTCACTCCATTTACTTATTTGCAAAGTTTTATCATCATTTTCCAAAGAACCAAAAATTGGTAGATAATCATTTCGACGCCTGGATACCGCTTTAGCCAGTAAGTATGTTTATTTATTTATTACTAGTGAAATCAGATTGACCGGTTACAGTCTCAAAGTGTGCATTCCATTCTAAAATGTAAACATTGACGATAGTAAAAGAGAATGCTGCTCGTAAATAATTCTAAAGGCTAATTTTTGTTTTTATTTTATTTTTAATACGATTATTAAGAACCATACTGTTTTCTTTGATTTACATTAGACTAGTGAAGATCATTGAGCTTAAATAAGGAGATAACTAAACGCCGATCTATAGTAGATCTTAGACAGACAGATAGACGTCGAAAGCTAACTTAGACTTGGATTACCATTGACGTCAGTGAGTTAGAACTTAGAGATTATCTAGATTGTGCTTATTTTTTTTTATAACCATCATTCTACAAGAGTCTGTGTGTGTGTGTGTGTGGGGGGGGGGGGGGTGCTCTCAATGCTCTGAGGTATGGTTCTCGTCTCTTGACCTAAAGGCGTTTCTTTCTTTCTGATCTATAGTTTCTGCCTTTTCACCTTTCAGTGTAGGGCCACTTTAAAGTGAAATTACTCTAGACCAAGGCATTAGCCAAGCAGGTGGTCAGCCCACTGTGACTTTTAGTTACCTTATTGTGGTAGGAATTCATTTTGCCCAGAAAGCGGCCTTTCTGCCTGCTCTTTTAATTTCTTTAATGTTTTTTTTACTTTGATCCAAAGCAATACCAGATCTGTGCTTAACTATGATTGGTAGCCAGAATTCTTATGTGTGGGTATCTTTTGTGCTTTTAAGGCAAAACTTTGGGCTGATTCCAACACTGCTTAGCAGTAGGGGGTGCAATAAAAATGTTATAATAAAATTGTTTTTTTAAAACCCCTTTATTCATCCCATAGTGGAAATTATTCTCCAGGGTCTATTCCAAGGGTAGATTGGAATAACCAAGGCGTCAACCGCAGTGCTGCGCTGCAAATTGAGCTAGGGCGAGATGGCTTGCTCAAGTCCACACAGCACAGAGGCTGGTGATCGAACTCGGTACCTTTCCGGTACGAAGCAAAGACCGTAACGCTGAGCTAAGCTAACCCCCGATTTATTTATTTTATATATATATATATATATATATATATATATATATATATATATATATATATATATATATATATATATATATATATATATAATATATTTTTTTTTTTTTTTTTTTTTTTTAAATTATTTATTATGGTATATTTATATTTATTTATTTTCACAGATTGTCATGCCTAGAGCCAAGGTTTCCACCTTCAATGCTTCCATTAGCAGCATGAAAAGGAAGTCACGGAAAGATGTTTTGAAGAAGGCAAGGGATGCGAAGAAGCAGAAATTTTTTAATGAACCAGAGCCAGCATCCACATCTTCTGTGACATCTTCGCCCCACGCAGCGACTTCACCTTTATTTCCATCATCTTTTTCTTCGCCGCAACCAACAGCTTCAGCTTCTGCTTCTTCATCATCAGCTCGTAAGTTGGATTTCTTTGCCTCTACGTCTGAGCCTTCATCTTCGTCTTCATTGGAATGTTCGACCATCGTGCAGCTGATTGTATTCCAGGATCTTGTTGATTGTCTTCTCTGCCCTTTTTGTTTCCAGTCTACGTTGGAGGTTTCACGTGATTCTTCTGTTGGTCTTGCCATTCTTCTACATTTGTCTTGTAAATCATGTTCAAAAGTTATATCGTCCTTTTATACATCTCGTAAAAAAGATAAATATTTTGAAGTTAATCGTCGTGGAGTCGCTTCATCCTTGGCTAATGGAAGTGGACAGGCTGGCTTAGCCTCATTTTGCGGCATGATGGATATGCCTGTACTACATCATAAGACCTTTCTTCGCCACCAGAAGGCCATCCACCGCCAGTTCGCCAGCTATTCGTCTCGTCTCCGTTCTGAAGCTGTTGATGTTGTTCGTCGAGCGTATCCTGAGCAGGCAGGGCAACCAATTGTTGATGTTGATGTTTCGTATGATGGTAGTTGGCCACACGAGGGGACATAAATCAATGTTAGGGATAGGATGTGTGATAGAGAACAGAACAGGACTTGTAGTGGACCATGAGGTTCTTTCTAAGTATTGCCATAAGTGTGTGACAGTAGGAGACAAGCTGAAGGGGGATAGTGATAGGTATGCAGAATTCTTGAGTGGCCATAAGGAGGAGTGTGATAGGAACCATGAAGGATCATCAGGTAGTATGGAACAGGTAGCGGCTGTGAATATGTGGAGTAGATCTGTAGAGCGGAATGGACTTAGATATAGAACAATGATTAGTGACGGGGACAGCAACACCATCAAGCAGCTAAACAATTCGGGACCGTATGAGGGGATGACAATTGAGAAGAGGGAGTGTGTAAATCATGTAGCGAAGAGACTAGGAACAGCATTGCGGAAGACTGTGGACAACAAGAAGAAGGTAAAGGTAACGTTAGGAGGGAATGGAAAAGGAAAATTGACAAAGGCAAAGATCGCCAGACTTCAGAAATATTACACGCGGGCCATTAGATCAAACAGTACTGTGGACGACATGCGACGCGCAATTTGGGCTTCTTTTTATCACTGCACCTCAACCAATAAACAGCCACGCCATGAGTACTGCCCAGAAGGAATTGATTCTTGGTGCTTCTACATGAAAGCCAAGGCTAATGGTCTGCCAGCACCTGACCACGACAGACATATGACCACATTTATTCTACCGACTGTAGCAGAACACATCCATGACGTTTATGTTAGATTGACTGATGATGATTTGTTGGGGAGATGTTTATTTGGAATGACTCAGAATGTAAATGAAAGCATCCATGCTTTGATTTGGTCTAGGTGTCCAAAACATGTGTTTGTAGGGAGACAGCGTTTGGAAATTTCATGTGGGATTGGAGTAGGAGAATTCAACAAGGAGCAAAGGCATCGCAGGATTTCATTTCGGCAATAGGACTTAGTGTGGGACGACATTTTGTGGAGCATGGGACTAAAAGGGACAATGTTAGGATAAAGAATGCAGACAGAGCAGGTGAATTTGTCTTTAAAAGGAAAAGGGAGATGAGGAGGTTAGCACAGACAAGGGAGGAAGAACGTTTACATCAACTGGAAGGCGGTGAGCAGTATGCTGCAGGCGGCTTCTGATTGCGGAGTCCCAGACGACACGTGACATTGGATGGATTACCTCAAACGGATAAGTACCATTTTTATAAATTCATAACTAATTGTATCTTTTTTCCACAGGAGAATGATTCTTGGGTTTAAAACAACACAGTTTAGGGGGTTCATGACACTATATTTTGTATAATCTACGAGAAGGTTCGTTTTTTCCCATTTTCTCAAAATGTCATTTTCTTAGGGGGTGGGATAGCAGGGAACAAGATTTCTCAAAAACTGTCTATTCAATTTCTTTTTCCTTTCACACACTTGTGTGTTTATAGTGTGGCTACATTATGTCAGAGGCTTTTGGCAATATAAGCATTATATTTTTAGATATGGGGGTCCAAAGAGGGTAAAAACTGCGAAAAAGGAAAAATTTTCACAGTTTTACGGATTGAAGACTTCCGGATGCTATAAAATCTTTACTAGGATAAGAATAGAAAAATCCCTCTGACATAATGTAGAGCAGTATTAAAGACACCTACATAGCAAGTTTCAGTGAAATTGAATAGACACTTTTTGAGAAAAGTTGTTCCCAAAATCTGAAGTTTTCGGGGCGGGGTACCCCTAAAATGCCACCTCATACACACGATAGTGGAAATTATTCCAAAAAGTCTTTAGAAATATGCTTGGACACACATAATACTGCAGAAAAAGCATTGAAAAGATCATTTTTGATAAAACTTAATAAAATTGTCCTTATTGTGACAGTACCCCCTTAATTTAAGGTCACTGAAGAATTAATATCTTCTTCTGAGTAATATTTTACCTCCTATCATCCCCTTGTAAATACAGTGCATAGGTAAATCTTCGTTATAACTGAGGTTTTGTTGAATCTGCGGAGTCACTTTTGACAATAATATGCAAATGATTTTTCCTTGTGAATAAAGGCTTTGAAAGGATTACCTCCCATTGCCTTGTTGCCCTGCAAGCACCACAGTGTTGGTCAACGACTCTTCATTCAACTCTTGTGGGATTGATCTTAACTGCTTCATGACTAGGTTTAAAAAGTTAAAGAGACATCTTCCCATCTGACCCCACCCACTCCTTCTCACATCTTGCATTGCTTGAGAAATGTCATCTTCACACTCTTATGAGTCCCATTCTTTTTCACAACCAACACTCGTCTCCTTTTGCAATGATGCAATGCATACACACCCAAACCACCACACGCATACAACCACACAAAGAGACAAAATTGTCATGATGTGACTTGGCAGGCTTTGAGTCATCCATTGCTAGCCATCACTAACTCATTCCCATGACTGGATGGTCTAGGGGGGGGGGGGGTTTAGTGTGTAATAAAGCTCACTGAGTGCAGAAAGCGATGCAAGATTTTTTTTAATGGGTGGATCTGAGGTGTACTGTATCTATAAAAATGTTCAGATCCACAATTTCTTGCAACCCGTTTGCAATCTGCTAGTCTATTGCAAAGAACGTTCCATTGAGTGGTCCCTCAGCTTGTTTGGTGATTGCTTTATGACTGGGCATTTTTGACCCCAAAATATATTTTCAATTCATGTTTACACTTCCTTATTATTATCTGTATATGCTTATCATTAGCTTTAAGCCAGATGGAGACAGTCTCTTATAATGTAACATATTTTTTTGTGAAGAAACAATATAATTTAACCTTAACGAACCCCACAAGATTTCCCATGCAAGTATTACCACACAGGTCAACAGTGCTTTTCTGGTGACCGGTGTAAGTTTTCACATGACCCCCTCACTGATGAGACAAGGAGAGCTCTTGAGATGAGGGTAGCAGCTGAAGATGTGAGTGGCTGTGACTTTTGAATTTTTAATGTAGTTCTAACATTTTTGTTTTTTTTGTTGTGTTAAATTTTTTTAACTAGTAAGTGATAAAATGAGTTCTTCAGAGCCTTGGTGTGGATTTTATTCCAGTTTCAATCGCATTATACAGAGTAGAAATTGTTGTCTAGCCCTTGGATCAGATGATAGTCTGATAAAGTACTTTTCTAAAGATTTAATAGACTCAGCCAGCCATTCTTTGCTGGGTTGACAGGGGGTTTGACCAAATCTCGATTATAACCAGTATTGATAGTGATCCCTTTGGTTCTGAGCCTAGAGACTCCTTAAATGGGAACGATTTATTTTAAGAATTCAACGAACAGAATGAAAGTTCTTATATCTGTTTCCAACTTGTTTTCTGTCTTGTCTTGGAATGAGATTACTTGGTTTTGTCCTGGCCTTGGCGTGGAGAAATTGTCAATTTTAATTTTTTTTTTTTTTTTGGTTTGTTTTAAATATAATTTGAAATTCTTCTTTTAAAAAAATAAAGAATATAGTGTTATATGATATTGTCTCTGACACACCGACTGGCAAGGTTGTCTTACAATTACAACACTGCTTTTCCTGTTTTCTCTTGTGGAATCTCATCATTTTTTGTGTGATACTTTTCTATATACTTTTTCAACGTCGTTATCTGTGTATTGATATTTTAAAGTCCATATTAAATTGTTGTCCTTGGTTAGGTTATAATTAATTAATTAATTAATTATTTAATTAATTTATTTATCAAGTATATTTATAATTGTTTCAGATAATTGATATGGAAGATTCTGATTATGATCATGACTACGACAGTAGACATGACAAGAGATATGAGTCTCGAGGACGACCAAGTCTTTTAGGTAAGTATTGTTTAAAAGGTGCCATTTTCTTACATGGTTAGAGAAAATATGTGAACTTCAACTTCAACAAAAATGTTCTGAAATTTTAATGAAAAAATGCAGTATCTGCTCTTTTATTGCTTCATTATTTTATTTCATTTTAAAAATTAGTCTGGAGACATTAGTCCCCTTGAACCGGAGTTTATCCCAGTTTCTATATCATGAAATAGACAATAGCAATTGCTTGCTACCCTTTGGATAGGATGCTAGTGTATCACAAAGTACTTCTGCCAGATCTAACAGACCCAGCTACCTGCTAGGTAGACAAGGAGATCAGAAAAAAAACTGGATTGCACTGGGATCGATCTTGGTCCCTTTGCACATGTGAAACGCTTGCTCTACCAACAGAGCTATTGGGCCCCCATTTCATTTTATAGATGAGAGATAAATATATTTTGATTGTTATGTTTAAAGTAAAACACAGCAAAGGTTAAGCTTATTAAATGATCTTCTGAGTTTCCTCTAGAATTCATTTGTATATTTGATTTAAAAAGTCAGTTATTGTTATCTTTTATGCAATTTCCAGTGTAATTGTATTTCCGTTTGCTATCTTTTTAGGCTCTCCTCCACGAAGACATCCAGACTTGAAAAAAATTCCATCCCTTTTCGACATTGAGACTCATCCACCCGGAAAATCACCCAAACCTTCTCCTCAACCTCAAAGGTAATTTTATTGTTCATACAACAGGTTCCATTTTATTCTAACCTGACATTTTTATCAAGACCTTAGAAACAGGATACAGCGACTCGGGACTTAGCAGACCTGCTAACCATACCAGAAAAACCGGAATCATCCTGTTCTTTTGAGGTGAAATTCCATTGCCCCGAGTTCATGTCTAAAATCTCAATTTTGTGGATGGGTATCGGGTACTGTATAAAATATATTAAATTTGGGTCATCACTGTCAAACAGTGACCCTATCATCATTGATGGTGATGAAAACACACCTTCTTGCACGAGGCTGGAAGTGTTTATCAGTCGCGTTGGAGTATGAACTCTCAAAGAAGATCAGGAGTGCTACCTGTGGTTCCCTTTTAAATTAGATTTATGCCATAAAATTAATTATTTTGGTTTGAAAAATAAAATCCCAGTTTTGCTCGCAAAATCCCAGTTTTTGACTTCACAGGTCCCAGGGTGCTGGGGTGATGGCAGGTCTGCCATACTGAAGTCAGAGTGGATCTCTGTTACTGTGGTCTTGGTGAAAATAGTCAAGTTGATAATTAGAACAAGATAAATAATGGAAGAAGTTATGATTGGAAGAAATTCAGTCTGTTGTTTAAGAGGCAGAAAAAGAAAAAATCAAAGTTACTATTACTATTGAATTCTATCATTCTCTGGTATAAGGGAGCCTTTGTTCTCTTTCCTCTTATTTGTCTTTTTATAAGGTGACTTTTCAGGGAGAAAGTAATTTTTGGTGATCATTATCAAACATTCCAATAATATGTCAAAGATGGCCAGTAATCTGTGAAGAGAGATATTGTTAAAGTGATCCCAATGATTTAGATATGTGCAATAAATACCAAGACATTCTCTCTCACATCCATCTCAAACTCAAATTACCACACACACCATGTACCTACATCCAACAAACATACCCTAATCTCTATGTCACACTTTGTGACTTCAGTTTATAATTTAGATTTAATTGTAAATGTCGTTGCAATTTTAGACTAGCATATATTGGCAGTTACATTCAATCCTCTGGGCTATTTTCATTATATATGAATATGGCAGTGTGCACATAAATATTCAAATAACATTTGTAAGAAACTTGGGAAAAGATTAATCAAAAGTCGTAATATTGTTATTTTAAAACTGACAGAAAGTACCTTTGTTTGAAAAAAATATGATGAATTATTGTTCCCTTCTATTTCATCCAGGCCATCCGGGTTTTACAATGAGACCAACCAATCTCCAAAACCGGGTAGTGGAGGGGGACCTCAACATTCACCCACACCTCCCACTAATAACAATAACAACAACAACAACATCAACAACAATAATAATGTCAACAATAACATGGGCCTCATAAGACCAGGAGTACCACAATTACCCCCTGCAGGTCTGCTGAGGGGACCAGGACAGGCAGCTGCAGCAGGGTTAATGGCACAGCTAGGAGCGGCTGCAGGAAATCGTGTCCCCTTCAATGGGAATCAGCCAGCTCCAGGACCCAATCCTGTTTTAAATATACTGGGAGCTCTCATCAGAGATGCGGCACCAGCTATGATGAACGCAATGGCTTCCACTATGAATAACAATCTAAATAATTTAGGGAACATGAATAATAATAACAACATTAGTAATAATAACAATGGTGCTATGTTTGGTGGAATGAACCAAATGATGATGAATAATAACTCCAATAATAATAATAATAATAATAATAATAATAATAATAATAATAACAATAATATCAGGATGAACAATAACAATGTACCTACATCTATGAATCAGAATAACGCAATGGCTGGTGGTTCTAGTGGTGTTTCAGAAGATTGTCCCAGTGGCCCTAGGCATCAATTAGACCAACATATAAATCAGGACACAGGAATGAATTCTGATGGAATTAAAACTGATATGCAGGATATTGACTATCGGATCAAAGGGCCACAACCTTTGCCACCATCATCTGCATCAATATCAGAAGCAGGTGCCAGAGATGCCGTCTCTTTGAAGGAAAGCAGCAGTGATAATAGTGGTAAAAATACCGAGGTACCTCAGTCGTTGGATAAAGGAAGTAATGGAGAAGGGGATGGGGAAAATGTTGTGGTTGATGATGATCTAATTGCCAACTTTGATGAAAGTCAAGATGGGAGTAGGGATTTATCGGAGCTGGATTTGATTCGTCGCCGTATCCAAGCTGAGATCGACAATGAGTCTGGTGATGAAGAGGAGGGGGAAGGGGAGGATGAAGGAGAAGAGGATGAGGATGGAGAGGGAAAACTGTCAGTAGCTGTAGATATGGAAGAGAAATATGGAGGACTCAGCCCTGAACACGAACAGGAGGTTACAAAGAAGGGTGAGTTATCTTTAATTAAATGAAAAAAAAAAATGTCTCAGATCTCGATAAAGACTGAGAGCAGTGAATTATTTTGATTTTAGTTTCGTGATTTAACATAAAGTTTTATCATACATTTAAGACAGTTTGTGTAACTGGGTTTAGGGGAGGGGGTCTAATGTCTAGTTAGACATCTTTTGTAGTTGTTCCAGGTGACTATACAGTGTGATATTGATGCTTGGAGTTGTTGGGAGGAATGTGCATCTCAGGTCTTCAAGAGTTTGATATTCAAGCAAGTGGTGTGTTACTGTTTCATTGGGGAGTTGACATAAGGGGGAGGAAGGGGACGTGTCTTTTGTAATTTTGCTTAAATGGCTATTGAGTGGTATGTGTTGTGATCTTAGTTGAAAGATGATGCTTTGTTGTTGTCTTCTGAGCTTAATTAGGCTATTATCTTTACAGGAGTGGTCATATGGGTAAACATACATCTACACGTGGTGCTTATTGCCCAACTGTTCATCCAGTCTTCTCTCTTATTTGTTTTGATTATTTGTTTTCACTGTTTCTAAGGATTCTGGAATTGATGTTTGCAAAAGTGTTGATCCGAGTCTGGCTAGTTTGTTTGCATTATCATTTCCTGGTATATTTGAATGTCCTGGTATCCATTGGAGAGATAAATCTACTATGTATGTTGTATTATGTAAGGAATTCATCTAGTTTAGATCTTAAGCTATTGAAGGTTGAGGAGAGTTTATTTAAATCCAGAGCTTGGAGAACTGATTTTGAGTCTGTGAAAATGACAGTGTGGGAAAGTTTTAAAGTGTTTTGCTGAAAAACAGAGGTGAGGTGTCACAGTGAGGCTTCTATTGCAACTGCCTCTGCTAACTCAAAATG
The DNA here is from genome assembly GCF_034508935.2 of Berghia stephanieae. NCBI lineage: Eukaryota > Metazoa > Mollusca > Gastropoda > Nudibranchia > Aeolidiidae > Berghia > Berghia stephanieae. Next base: position 16,323,979 of record NC_088367.1, on the reverse strand, counting down.
ATGACGCCAATTACAAAGTTTTGTTTATGTACAAAAGGTTGTATGTAGCATTTTTTGGCTTGGTTTAGTATAATATTTCTAAAGTTTTATCATTTATTACTGATGAATTTGTGCTGGCTTCTGATTTTGAAATTTTACATTTGGCAGGTATGGCTTTGTCTATTGTTTTGAACATCTGAAAGCACTGCTCATCTTGATGATTTTGCTGTTTTCATTCATTTGAATGATATATATAGATACATAAATTTAAATAGAATTATTTCTATTTTCAATGACAGAGCCGGAAGTCAAGCAAGAGAATCAGCCACCAGTGGTGAATTTGACCCAGGAAGAGTTGGAAAAGATTGAGGTGCCGGCTCACCTGCCCAAAAAACAGAGGGAATTATTTATGAGAATACAGCAGCAACATCTCCTCAGGGAAAAACAGAAAGAGCAGCAGGAGGCCCTCAAGATTGTAGAGCAGTCTGAGGTTAAAGGTCGGTATAAAATACATTTGATTATCGCTGTGTGAAGGGCTAGTTATATTGAAATGTTTTGGGAGAATTTCTTTTTTTGGAAAGTCTCATTTTGCCTATTTATCAGTATTATGAGATTTTCTATCTCTTCCTCTTCTCCTTCATTACTTTAAAAAAAGTTCTCCCAGTCAATATTGATAAAATCGTATTTTTGGTTCTTGTTGTGCACAAGGTATGTGAGCCAGATTTTAAGAAACTTTTAATGTGCTCCGTCCTTGTTTAATATTTATATTTATACTGACCTGGCCATAAGACCAGTTTAAAAAAATCAAACAAAACCCTTTGAAAACTTCAGCAATGATGATAATGATATAATATATTTATTGCAATGATTAGTTTTGTGACAATGATTTGGTACTCTTCATTAACGTTTGTCTTTGATTGTTCAGCAGAGAAGGATGACTGGTATTCGGACAGTGATGAAGAGACAAGTGAAAAGTCCACCCCTACAACAACAAAACAATTGGTCAGAAAAAACCAAGAGGCATCTTCATCAACAACAGCTCAAGTCACGCCTTCCGTGTCCATTGGATCATGTTCTGTGACATCAATATCATCATCGTTATCACCAACACCATCGCTTCCATCATCAATATCATCAGCATTTCCCTTGTTGACTTCCATGGCAGCTGCAGTGTCATCATCAGCATCAAAATCAGAGTCATCATCAGACTCGACATCACAGTCATCCACGTCTACCATCAACATTATGCAAATGATCAACGCCATTCGCAAACAAACTTCTTCCACATCAAATACCTCCACCACTGCCAAAGAAAATATGTAAGTTTGAAGGCTTGAAAGTTTCCTATGCTCATATTTTGGTTTTTGTTTGGTGTGTTTAAATTAAAGTTGAATACATAAGTTGTAAAGGTTATATATATTTTTTTAAGAATTCACCTGTGTGAATTTTCAAAGGCTATCATGGGATTAAAATTTGCGTCAAAATGGGGAAAATTAAATATCCATTTCAGACATTTATATTCGAATTTTCTTCATTATTTTAAGTCGGCGGTAGACAAGCCAAAAGTAAATTTTAATATTGTGGTTACATATTTCCTGTAAAACATACCAAGTTATCTAAGGAATCTTAAATAATTAACGACCAAAAAATAAAAATAAAGGTAAAGAATAAAAATTAAAAGACTTGCTGATAACAACCACCACATAAATATGCTGAATTGTGTGAGTTAAAAGTGTCGTTAATGTAGATGTACATATTTAATTGATTAATTATTTTTTTTTCCAGTTCTGCTGAGCCAGAAACCACCTCCACAAGTCTCCCTGACCACAGTAAAGAAACCTCATCACCTGCATCACCCCCACCCCTCCCACAGTCAGTCTTTCCCAAACCACCACCCCCTGTTGAACCTTCAGTTGTCAGTGCCACACCCAAGAAACCCCTTGTCTATGCCATTGTCCGAATAGCCCTCGACTTGCCTAGGATTTATACTGTATTGCCCGCAGGTGTCAACACATCAGATCCAACATATCGCTATGACCCAAGGGTCAAAAGACACTTTCAGCTCATCAACAAACAGCCCAACTTCCAAGCCAGCAGTCCAACCATATCTGCCTCGCCGAAGGATAACCAGCTGGAGAGAAAACTAAGCACAGAAGAAAAAGACAAACAACAGCAGCCTTCTGCCAAACCTGTTGATCCCAGGCTCAACAAACGACCCACTGGAGATCCCAGACTGCAAAAGGCTGCAACAGGATCCTCACCTCGTTTAGAAGACCCCAGGGCTGATCCACGTTTAGACCCGCGTCTGAAAAATAAAGAGGGTAGTGGTGTTAACCAACAGCCACCCCAACAAAAAGCAATGGACCCCAGATTGGCTAAGAGAGCTCCCAATGTTGTTGATCCTAGGTTGAATCGTCAGATAAGTCAGGATGCTATGACCGGCGCGGGTGGTATGGTAGCTAATATGGCCATAGGTGGGCCCATGGGAAATAATATGGGTGGGCCTATTGGGAATAGTAATAACATCGGTGGTCTCATGAATATGAATAATATGGACAATATGAATGTGATGGGTGGTGGGATGATGGGAAATGGTGGCCCCATGAACAGTGGCAATAATAACATGGGGATTGGACCAGTTAGACCTGCGTTCCAGGGCATGGTGGCTATGGGAGGGCACCCAAATCCTATGGGTGGCCCTTTGATGAACAATATGAATATGAATAACATGATGGTTGGACCACAAGGCAATAATAGGATTGGCGGTTCCCAAGGGAATATGATGGGTGTTATGCAGGGAAACAACATGGGTGGTCCTCAGATGAATAATAATTTGATGGTTGGTCCGCAAGGTAGTTTGGGTGGTCCTAAAGGAAATATGGGTGGTCTACAAGCTAACATGGGTGGTCCACAGGGAAATATGGGTGGTCTTCAAGGAAATATGGGTGGCCCGCAAAGAAATATGGGTGGTCCACCAGGAAATATGGGTGGTCCACAAGGTAACATGGGTGTTCCACAGGGAAATATGGGTGGTCCACAAGGAAATATGGGTGGCCCTCAAGGAAATATGGGTGGCCCTCAAGGAAATGTGGGAGGACTACAAGGAAATATGCTGGGCAATGGCGGCATGGGTGGTCCTCAGGGGAATAATCTCAACTTAATGGGTGGAAACCGGACACAGATGATGATGAACAATCCTGTGGAAAGAATGGGAGGTGGGCCTCCTAGAGGATTTAACAACTTTGACTCGTCCTCGCCAAATAGTGAAGTTAGTAATATGAACAATAATGCAAATTTCAATGATCCTCGTATTGGTCCCAGATCTGTTAGTAACCCTGCTGATCCTCGGGGAGGAAACATAACAGACCCTAGGCTACGAAGAGACCCCAGATCAGGTCCTGGAGATCCAAGGGATCCCAGATCGGCACCCGGTGATTCGAGGGATCCCAGATCAGGGCCTGGAGATCCAAGGGACCCTAGATCAGCACCAGGTGATCCTAGGGACCCCAGATCAGGGCCTGGAGAAAGGGACCCCAGGTCAGCATTTGGAGATCCGAGGAGAAGAAACAGTACCCAGACAGGAGGTGGAAGTCCAAATAGTTCACAAATGGAACATTCATCACTGCCATTCAGTGTTAAGAATGACAATAATAGCACAGTGATACCGCAAATGTCAGGTGGTCTTCCACCCCTACCCCCACTATCATCATCTGCCTCACTCCCTCCCCTCCCATCTCTTTCCCCACCGTCATTCCCCCCTCAACCATCTGTCGATAATCCTGCTTCCTCTTCTACCTCCAAAGAAACTGACAACAACAATGGTGCATCTGACAATAAACCACCTGCCAAAAAATTTGATTATCGCAATGACCCACGTTTTAAACGGGTCAAAAGAACAGGTCAAAGAAAAAGCAGTATGGACTACAGCTCTCCCCTTGGAGGGCAGGATGACAAGGAAGGGCTGAAAGCAGACACTGGTTCAGGCTCTCCTCAATACAACGGCTATAACAGACCTAAACCATCAGTATCCTCCGCTCCTCTCCCAGTCAGTAATGCTCACACTCGTCGCCAAAATGCACCAAGCCCTTCTCTTCCAGATACCTTGCAAGATTTTGATCTTCCAGAGCTGTCTCCTCTCTCTGTGTCACAACCAGGGGAAGCTGCGGAACCTGATCTCAAAGTGAAAGATTTGTTTAAGACATTTGATCCGACTGCCTCTCCTTTCTGTTGACCCAACTCCCACTTCCCCCTGTTTTAAATTTCATAAGATATTATTGTCAATATTAATGTCACCACTGACAACCTCCTTTTTCTCCTCTTTTTTCTTCTTTGATCACCACTGCAACTACAACCATTAGACTGACAATAAGGACCGCTATGACTACCATATTATCACTCCTCTACCTCAACTACCTCAGTCATAATTTTCATTTGTTACAGTGGACCTTTTTAGATTTAATTTGTTTATAAATCATATGGAATGGATTGTAGCAGAAGATGAAAATTTAGATAATCTGACTGACCAGCCCAATTGCCCTTTTAGTTTAGCAGCCTTATCATAACAGTCCTATGTTCCAGACTAAGTCTGATTCCCACCCTGTCCTCCTTGATGTCTTATAGTAGAGTCAGAGTCAGATAGATTAATAGTAATAGACATTTAAGGAATTCAATATTGATCAATCATTTTAACCATTCTGTAATGTAGTCACCCACATTTTTTTTGTTATATAGTCATGTGCAAAAGTATGTTCACACTATTTCTTCCTTTATATCTTTTGACTCAAACCATGCATTACGTTGTGTTATGTATCATTTTAAAGGTTAATTAATTACATATTCAATTAATGTAATTATATTTCTATTTTTACGCTCTATCAAAAAATACAATTCTTAGAATTTGACACACTGAAATTTTGACATTGCTAAAATGTGCGCAGTTAAGAATTTTTGGGAAAGCAACCCGCGGGTAATAAGAGGCATTTAGAGTATAGGATTTTCACACCAATTTGAAATCCAATAACCTTCTTGAAATCAACGTAGTTTCACATGATTTGCTAAACAATCAATAATATGTCATTTTTTATTTCTCTTTTAACTGAAAGTATACTGTCCTGAACAAAAATCATAATAAGACTAAGTGTTGAGAACCATGCCCGTTTGTCGGTCCAGCATATTCAGGCTGGGCTGTCTGTTGCACAATGTTCATGCAGGTTTGGTATATCACGAAAGGCTATATACAGATTAATCCATAACATGTTGGATACTTTGAAGAAAGAAGTACATCATTTTGGTTCTCATCAAAATGGAGATAATTTAAACCAGCTTCCCCAACATGCTTGGGATACTCTCACTGAAGAGTTTATTGAACGATTCACTTTGTCCATGCTACGGCGAGTAATTTCTCTGCATCAAGTTAAGGAGGGCGCACAGAGTATTAATAAAGTTGTGCCAATTTACAAACTCAATTTTTTGGTGATGCTTCTTAAACTTTCGATATCATTTTATACAGGGCATTTAAATTAAGATATTTATATAAATTAGATAGAGAAATGAATGTGCTTTCCATTGATGTGTAACAAATGATAACAATTGTTTTGTACTCAACATTGTGAGCATACAAATGAGTGTGAACTTACTTTGGCACATGACTTAATTTGAATCACTACCAAAATGCCATTTAAAACATGTATTTTAATGTTTACCAAAAAACAGATCGACTTAAAAACTGACTTTTCTGTACTTTAAGGCTTTGTAGTATGCTCTTCAGCATGATATAAAGTCATCGGATATATTTCCGTAGTCGATAAAAATTATGCTTTGAATAGAGGTAATTGAAAATTTGATATCAACTCATGGTCCATTTATTTCTGAACTCGATCCGGCATTTAAGGAGAGAAAATCTTCATCTCGATCCATTTAATTTTAGTATCTCCTACTCTCCCTTGGCTGGCTGTCTAATCATGAGTTTGTGATTAGACAATCAGTTTTCCTAAATAGTCTGACCAGTTTTTAACCTGACCTAATTGCAATGTATGTTTAGGAGGGCTCCTAAAAGGGTAGGGTAATTCTTTCAAGTTCACATGAGTGGAAAAATCGAACTAAACTCAAATTCCTTATTCATGTGACCTTTTATTTTCCTCACTGCCCTTACATGTACAGTTTTCAATTCACATTTCCTTTTTTTATTTGTCAGGTTTAAGGAAAGTTTTGTTGGCAATCCATTATACAATCCAAAGACTCCAAATTCTTGGGGCGCAGGAATTTTCTTTCTTTTTAAATTTTAATTCGAAGTGGATGTTTGCATATGGATCAAAGTCTTTAGATAGACCTTTGCAATCTGATCTCGTTTGAGTTCCACAAACCCCTAGTAGTTGATAATTTACCCAACTGTAAATAACAGTAACCCAACGAAAAATGATTGCTATGTTATCCCTGGTCTTTCAAGTGTCCATAATAATAATTTTGACTTTGTATTGGTTTTTATTTTACTCTTTGAGTTATGAAGAGATTATTGAATTGGGTCATATTTTTTTTCACCGACCATTAAACAATTGATTGGATTGTTATCCCTTATTTTATGTGAACCAACCTTCAGATTGAATCGGCATGTATTTTGTGTATGCATGTGTGTGTGTGTGTGTGTGAATGTGGGTTTGTCTATGTCAGTGTGCAAGTTTGTGTGATTTGTGTATGTTTTCAGCTATTTTCTTGATTGCAATCTCTTACTATTAATACTTTCATCTATGATTGCAATTTGTTGCTATCTGTAGTTTCAGTTGCAAATAATTTCTTTCAATGTCTTCAGTTATTATTTTTAGATTGCAAGCTCTTGCTATTATTGTTGATTTTCATTGACGATATTTCTAAATTAGATGGCAATCAATAGAATAAAATCTCATTATCAATCTATTGGTCGGTGTTAATAATTGAGTGTACAAAGAAAAATATGTTTAATTTTAAAGATATTTTTTGAATCTGCCTTTATGGTTTTGAAGTTGTTTTTTTTTGGTTTAGTCGTGATGGTGTTGTGACATATCACTCATTTATTACATTACAGCTTATCTTTGTTGTCATGCAATGTTCTGCTAACCAATCAAAACTATTGATCTCTTCTTTTACTCCTTGGATGTCTTCAGTGATGATGATGGTGATGATGATTTTTTAAATTTATTATTCCTCGTATTTGTGATAATGTATAGTTCAACTAGTATAGGGCGACCACCTTTCATTCCAGATTATATTTTAAAGGGTTTTACGGCATGCAAGGTATTTAGGTCATATTAACGCCAGTAAAAAGGAAGAAAATGGGAGTGTTTTAAGTTCTAAAATTACAATTAAAGCACCCAAGAAAAAAGTAAGACAAATGGAAATTGGTTCAAACAGAGAATAGATGTAGATTCCAAGAGCACACTATCAGTGTACATACTTAGTTTGAGATCACCTAAATGTCTGATCCTGACGCAAGCACAGGTACCCACATAAAGGAACACACTCCAGGACAAAACCCAAGTATGTAATCTCATTCCAAGACAAATACAGAAAGCATGTTGGCTAACATATAGGGGGATAGAAGAAGACACAGTAAGTGCCTACCTGCCCACAATGGGAGATCAGGAACCCCACCCAAATTCCAGATTATAGGGATGTAATAAATGCATAGACAATACATGCCCTTTCAAGAGACGTTTTGTTAACTACATTTTGATTGACAGCTTAAAAAGTAAAGTAGAAAACAAAAAAACCTTTGGTTGACTGTCGAGTGATCTTGTTCAGGATGTCCTCATTTATTTTGACTTTACATGCATCACCCCTTTCATAGTGATAAAGCGATGGGCGAAAGTCCCCTTAATCTTGGGGGAAAAGGGGGGGCATGGGTCATCAGTCTACACCCTTGCTATTTTATTTCTTCTCTCCCCTTATACTGTATTATTTTTCTCTGCATCTGGCTTTTTGTCCTTGTTCTGGAAATAGACCATTTGGTTTCTCGTAGCCTTGTCTGGAATCTGTTGATAAGAATGAGACAAATGAATTTATCAGTCTACACCATTGCTATTTTATTTCTTCTCTCCCCTTATATTATTTTTCTCTGGATCTGGCTTTTTGTCCTTGTTCTGGAAATAGACCATTTGGTTTCTCGTAGCCCTGTCTGGAATCTGTTGATAAGAATGAGACAAATGAATTTATCTTAGTGAGAGATGTTTTTTTTTTTCACTTGTAAGTAACCCCTGTGTGTATATGCATTTATTTACTCATTTTTGGGGTAAAATCTGAGTATTTATCCCTATTGGTGCGATCCTGTGCTAGTGCCATGGTGGGACTTTCAGGTTTTTTCAAACTAGACACTGATAGAATGCATTTGGATCTACTTCTGTTCCTGTTTCACCTAACCCCATTTTCTTTCTTTCTTTTAGATGCTTGAAAGTGCAAAACTGCTGTTTTTAAATTTTGATTTTCACGTCCTTTTTGGGGGCTGAAATGACCTTAAAGTGTCACAAGCACAATTAAACCCCTAAAACTAAAACGAAGGTAACGACCGTAACAAAACCCAAAAAAGAAAAAGCTAATTGGATGTCTTATTTTAACTAATACTACAGGTGGTCGCCTTGGAGTACTTAAGACTTAGTACTGATTAATTACCATTACAATGTCACTGACGGGTTTTAATATAATTCTTCCTTTTGTTCCATTCAATTTTTTCCTTTGTGATCCGCCACTTATTTTGTTGTACTATAGTAAATTTTATTTCTTCACCTTCAGTGATTTTCCTATCGCTTCCTTTCTCCCAACTCATGATAATATGTGATCACCATTTTTTTTTTTCTTTGTTCAGACGCACTTTATGTTTTTTTGGGGTTTTTTTTCTTTTTTGCAACTTGCTTAAAATATCAATAACGATTTAGCTTTTCTGTGCGTGGATGGGTGTTTTGACGTGATTTCCTGGTGGCAATATGAGAAACGTCTGAGGACAAAAGCTTGAATATGATGGATACTTACCATTACTTTCCAATCTTTGACATGTGCTTTCATACCGTGTACCGATAATGTACAGTCATAATAATGTTTTCATTGAACATATTTTATTATTTTTAAAAAATGGTGATTGAAAAATAGAAACTAGAACTGGTTGTTTTGCAGCAAGTTTGTTTATTGTGTGTGTGTGTGTGTGTGTGTGTGTGTGTGTGTGTGTGTGTGTGTGTGTGTGTGTGTTGGGGGGAACTTTGCCTGGTCCTGTGGTTGGCATGTCTGTCAGCAAACTATGATAATGATTACAAATGATAATAAAATAAGTTTCCTTAACAACGAATTAGCACTGTGGAAAAAAAACAAAACAAAGAATTTTGAAAATTTGTCACAGATATCCATCAGGAATCAAGTTTCTTCTTGTTGTATTGATTGTGGGGAAAGGCCTGGAAAGAAAAAAAAACAAAAAAACATTCTTTTTCTCTTCCCAAAATTTCACTTGCATTTATCAGAATTGTAATGCCTGCTTTGATTTATTTTTCATACATTAAAAAAAAAAATATTGGTTAAATGTACCAATACTAATTGGTATGAAAATGAAAAGTTGCGCCTGGAGTGTGGATGATGATAGTTGACTGTTGTTTTTGAATGCAGGGTTTTTTATTTGATGTTGACGATGTTATGGTTATTACCCGTGTAGCATGCATTTTGTTGTATGGAATCAAGATCTTGACATTATGCATGGTAATTAATAAAAGCAATTACTTTTGAATATAAAGCAACTTTTGGTCTTCTTTTGTTATATATTAAGTCTGGGGAAAGTGCAGTCAACTTGTACCAACATCTTGAATGCCATTGGATAGGAAATAATATATGATTGAACGATATTTAGGGGGTCCCGATAGCTCAGTTGGTAGAGCACTCGCTTCACAAGCAAAGGGACCGAGATCGATCTCGAGTGCAGTCGAGATTTTTTTTTCTGTCCACCCAGCAGTGATTGGGTAACTGGGTCTGTTAGATGTGGTGGAAGTACTTTGCGATACACTAGCGTCCTATCCAAAGGGTAGCAAGCAATTGCTATTGTCTGTTTCACGCTATAGAAACCGGGATAAACTCCGGCTCCATGGCCCTCGTGGCTCTGGACTACTATTACTGAACGATATTTAAGTTTCAATGTCTTGTATAAAGTTATGCTTTTTATAATAATGGTATTGTTTGGGAAGTGATTGCAAAAGCTATAGAACTTGAGCACTAAAAGTAAAAGTGCCAAAAGTAAGAAAAAGCGAGATCTACTAAATATCTCAGCATTCATTTAATAGAGAACTTGAAATGGAGCCACCATATCTTAAAATCGGTGAGCTTTGCACAATCGAGCCATATAAGTTACATTTGATATTTCCAGTAGAATTTGTAATATTGGGATGACATAAAATGACAATTTCAGTCTTTTCATTATTCAACTTAAATTTATTTGTTGTCATCCAATTTTTTATATCATGTACGCACTTTCGATGGTAAGTAACGTTTGACAGATCATTTTGCTCACATGCCATATATATTTGGGTGTCGTCTGCGTATAGATGGTAATTGATGTTATATTTTCTTAGAGTTTTAATGAGTGGCTGAGTATATAATGTAAAGAGGATAGGTCCTAATACAAAATCTTGCGGGACTCCATATTTGAGGTTCCTGGCCTCCGATATATCTTCTTTTACTCTCATTCGACATGTCAAATAAGATTGAATCCAGTTTAAGGCATTCCCTTTAATTCCAAAACTGTTTTGAAATCGATTGACAAGGATGTCGGTATGTTGTGTAGAACTTCTTACTGTCAACATGGACTGTTGTGTGTGTTGGTCCTCCCGATGCTACAAATTGTACTCACAAGACGACGATGAAGAAGCTGAAGACAAGGTGTGTGAAATGACCGCACAAAAAAAAAAAGGAAAAGCAGTTGATAATCAAATGTCTCTTCAAGTAACTCTTTTAAAGGCAAAAACATCATTAATTCAAGATTATTTTCTTTACGTCAAACAAAAAACAAAAATAAAAAAAAATAACCCCAAAACTCTCCCTTTAATCTTCCATGATTTTCTGTATTGTTCTGATTTTATGACTTTCAGCTAGATATGTATAGTGACATAATTTTGGCAATCCTAGCCATTACATGCTCAAAACTATAGAGAATGGACTATTTGGTCCTACTAGGGGTCCTCGACTTTTCCTTGAAGGCAGGGCTCAACTCTTGACTGTCCTCTCCACCGCTTTTAAGCCTTCATATTTCTAAGTAACTTTATGCAATTGCATTACAGGAGAGTGGGGCGCCTGTTAAGTTCCCCTACCCCATTTTGTTCAATGTGACTTTTTGTTCCGGTGTTGGAATGAGGTGACTTCGAAGTGGTTACGATAGCTATTATATTCCTACAAATTGGAGCAACCTCAAATTCAAATTTTATTAGTTGTTACCATGGAGGATTCTATGGTTGTTCATTGTTACTAATGTGGTCGTGCATTAGAAATACACTCCTACGACTTTCCCCCCTCCCCCTACCCTCAAAAGTTGCCAGATCAAATGTAATAGCTGCCACTTCCCCAAATCCTCTTCTGCTACCAGATAAAAGATGATTTAGGGTAGATTGCTGGTGAGTCCTACTTTGCATTCCTTTTTGTTACACCATTTCCCAAGAGTATGTGACTAAAGCGAGTGTGGCAACTTCTAAATCTATCTAGAGTTCCTCGAGTGAAGGATTCCAGCAATCAGTCCTTCAAAGCCATAAGGACCATAGAGCTGGAATTTGTCCTGTTGGACAAAACCAAGTAATCTCATTCCAAGACAAAGACTGAAAGCATGTTGGAAAACAGATATAAGGGGATAGAAGACACAGTGTGTACCCCCCCTGCCCACTACGGGAGGTCAGGAACCCCACCCAGGAATTTGTCCTGCTTTCGATAGGATGCTATTCTAACAATTCCAGCTACTCAATCAATCACTGCTAAGTAGTCAGGGAGGTCAGAAAAACCCCTAATCAACAGCACCCAGGATTGATACTAGTTCCTTTGGTTGTGATGAAGCGAATACTCTATTTATCAATTATAATTTCCCTGTGATCCACGATTTAGCGGGGGAATTTCCACCTATTTAAAAATTACATTTCCCCCAATCAAAATTACTGGCAGACTCGACGTGTAGTGGAACAAATAGGTGCAGTTTAACACTCCAAAAGTTAGCCGAGTATATTAGATAGTTTACCATCTCAATTACTCACAAAGTTGGAGTTAGTGCAGTAAAAATGGGGCTTAAAGACAATCGTTCAAAATTTCCTTCCTTTTTAAGTTTTTGTGTTATTGTGACACTCCAATGAGGAATTTCATGACACTTCTGTCGTACACATGCCAGTGACTTTGGGAAGGAAAATGATAGAATAATGATTATAATCGCGAGGGTTTTTTTTTTCCATTTACCTAAGGGAAAGAAAGATAAAAGGTCTTAATCCAACATGGAACAGAGTTCAATTTGCAGCAACTTATACTTTTGTCTGAGTCTCAGACAACCTAATAATTCATTGTGGACACAAACACAAACTCCTGAACAAGGAGTTGCAAACAGTTTCTCTCTTAACAAAGGACCTCGACAAAAGTAGTGGTCCAGAGCCTGTGGAGCCGGAGTTCATTCCGGTTTCTATAGTATTAAATGGACAATAGCAATTGCTTGCTACCCTTTGGATATGACGCTAGTCTATAGCAATGTACTTTCGGCTATTAGACCCAGCTACCCAATCACTGTTGGGTGGACAATTGATTGTTTGTTTGTTTGTTTGTTTGTTTTTAAGAGTTAAAAGTGTTTGCGACACATTTAGGTCATATCAGCGCCTGGAAAAAGAAGAAAATGGAAGTCAAAATATTATAGATTTACAATCAAAGCGCCCAAGAAAAAATGAGACAACGGGGAATTGGTTCAAATGGAGAACAAATGTAGATTCCAAGAGCATACTATCAATGCACTTAGTTTGAGATCACCTTAAAGTCTGTTTTGTTTTTGTTTGTTTTTAAGGGTTTTAAGGCGCTTGCAATACATTTAAGTCATATCAGTGCCAGAAAAAGGAAGAAAATTGGATAGTGAAAAGATTTAAAATTTACAATCAAAAGGACTTGAGGAATTTGTAAGACAGAGGGGAATGGTTCAAATAGCGAACAGATGTAGATTCCAACAGCACACATTCAAAATAACAAATATAACAACACATAACAGAGAGATGATTTACAAGGAAAAAATATCATCTCTCAAAACAATAACTATACATTTGACTATTTCCCTCCCAGCCACGCCCAGGGCAAAACCAAGTAATCTCATTGCAAGACAAAGACAGAAAGCAAATTGGAAAACAGATATAAGGGGAAAGAAGACGCAGTAAGTGCCACCCTGCACACTATGGACCTTGAAGTCTCATCCAGACACCAGCACAGGATCCCACTAAGAGGAACACATCAAATGTTTACAGAACATAACTAACAATACAACACAGATGATTTACAAGGAAACAATATCATCTCCCAAAACTAAAACTATACATTTGACTGCTTCCCTCCCACTCCCAGTCAAGGACTCCAGTCAGGTCTGGGACAAAACTATGTAATCCCATTCCAAGACAAAGACAGAAAGCAACTCGGAAAACAGATATAAGGGGATAAAAGACACAGCGCGACCTCCTACCTTGGAAGGACAAGGTGGTCAGAAAAAAATCTCGACTGCACCTGTGATGCGAATGCTCTCCCAACTGAGCTATCGGGACCCCATACCTCAACCAAAGCTGAGAAGAAATCAAGTAGAACGTTTGCTTTTAGTGTGTTTGCAACCCATTTAGTGCACAATTTCAGCATCATTAAAAAGAGGAAAAGAACAAATTTTAAAACATGTAACAGATCTACACTTACAGGCACAAAAAAAAAAAAAAGAAGACAAAAGGAGAAAAGAAGTAACTCCAAGAGCAATACATCCACGCGTCTTGTTTTAGTTTTAGATCCTCTTAAAGTATGACCAAAACAAAAGCACAGAATCCCTGTTAAGGCTACCTGGATAGTTATTGTTTGTTTGTTTTTAAGGGTTTTGCGGCGCTTGCAACACATTTAGGTTATATCAGCGCCAGTAAAAAGGAAAAAAATGGGATAGTAAAAAGTTCACGAATAACAATTAAAGCACCCATGAAAAAGTAAGACATAGGGGAACTGGGAACAAATAGGGATCAGATGTAAATTCCAAGAGCACACCACCAATGTACTTAGTTTGAGATCACCTATAAGTCTCATCCGGACACACAAGCACAAAATCCAACAAATGCTTACATTATACATTCAAAATAACAAATATAATAATACATAACAGAGAGATGATTTACAAGGAAAAAATTTCATCTCCCAAAACAATAACTATGCATTTAACTGTTCCCCTCCCAGCTAGGGCAAAACCAAGTAATCTCATTCCAAGACAAAGACTGAAAGCATGTTGGAAAACAGATTTAAGGGAAAAGAAGACACAGTATGTACCCCCCTGCCACTGTGGGAGGTCAGGAACCCCACCCAGCCGGATAGTTATCAAATGCATAGAAATAAGTAAATACACAGTGTATATATATAGAGAGATCAATTTCCCAAATAAGCTTTAAAGAAAATGAACTCAAAAATTGTGCAATTACTTCTATCAACGATTTTACTATGAGAAAAGCTTCAAAAAGACGTAAAATATTTAATTAAAATAACAACAACAACAATAATAATAATAATGATGATGACGATGATGATAATGATGGTGATGATGATGATGATGATGATCATGATGATGTGCTGATGATAACAATAATAACAATAATAGTAATAATATACCGAGTAAGTCAGTGTCATCATATCCATCATCAGAATTATTGCGTATAAAAGATAATCTTATGTGAACTATAGAGGATAAATTTCTTGTTCAAAGACAAAACAAGATGTCCAGAGCCGGACTCTTCGTCTTATCCAGTCTGGCCTCTCTTCCCACTTATTATGCAATTTCAAAATTATACCTTTGGATAAAAAGACTTTAATGATTAAGTCCCTGTTAAAGCAATTTTTCATTTTAAATAAAAAATCATCAAAAACAAGCATCAAAACAATTGTAATGACGGCTAAAATGAGATATTTGGAAATTTTTTTCAGCAGTAAAATTCTCATAAAATATGGTTTTGCTTGTTTTAAAGAGTTTCACAGCGCTTGCAACTGAAACACTTTTAAGTACCATCAAACGGTAACTTTGGCCACTTAAATTTTACAGATGATTTTTAAAAAATATTGTCTGAATGTTTTGGCCATTTTTGGCCTGATAATGTTTCTAAACATCATCTCCCAAAAAATAACTATATATTTGACTGTTTCCCTCTCAGCCAGGGCCAGGACAAAACCAAGTAAACTCATTCCAAGACAAAGAAAGCATGTTGGAAAACAGATACAGGAGAATAGAAGACACAGCAAGTACCTCCCTGCCCGCTATGGGAGGTCGGGAACCCCACCAAGAAAAAGAGATAAACTTAACTTTTGTATACACACACCTGTTTTTGTTTTTTGTTTTTAAGGGTTTTACGGCGCTTGCAACACATTTAGGTTATATCAGCGCCAGTAAAAAGGAAAAAAATGGGATAGTAAAAAGTTAAAGTTACAATAAAAGCACCCAAGAAAAAGTAAGACATAGGGGAACTGGGAACAAATAGGGATCAGATGTAGATTCCAAGAGCAGACCACCAATGCACTTAGTTTGAGATCACCTAAAAGTCTCATCCAGACACAAGCACAGGTCCCATCTAAGAGGAATACACTCAAATGTTTACCAATCATTTAATATAATATGTAAACTCAACATAATACAATGCATAACAGAGAGATGATTTACAAGGAAAAAAATATCATCTCCCAAAACTATAACTATACATTCGACTGTTTCCCTCCCAGCCAAGGAGTTCCGGCAAGGATCAGGACAAAACTAAGTAATCTCATTCCAAGACAATGACAGGAAACAATTGGGAAACGGGTATGGGAGGATAGAAGACACAGCATGTACCTCCCTGCCCACTATGGGAGGTCAGGATCCCCTCTGCAATGTTCCGTTGCCATTAAAGATAACAATACACACATACGACACTGTCAATGTCACAGTAAATCATCAGTGGTCGAAATCACCAGACCCATATTATATATTTTTTGTTACACTGGCTGGGTAAAATTGGTTCAAGGAAACCGTGTGGAGGTAAAAATTAATTAAAGGAAGGAATGGAATGATATCAAAATAAATCAAAATTACATCCTTCCACTACAATATCATTGGATACCATTGCCAAGGCATTCCACAAAGGAATATAGATAATCCATCAAACAAGATGTCTGATGTCAACAGGAATCACCCATATTGTCCAAGTGAGCAAACTGGGGGTTAATAATCTTGCCCAAGGAATAAACAGAAAGTGCCTGAAGCGGGGCTCGAACCTGGGACCTTCCGAATCACAGTGCAAAGCCTTAACCACTCTTACCCCCTTTGCTCCCCTGAAGTATAGCAAAGAATAACATGGGGAAAAAATTCAGGATATATGAATAAGCTCGATGAAACTGTCCTCGAGAGTACCGGGTTGGAGTAGTGGGAATGGTTAATCAAATATGATGATAAGACGTAACTTGTGTTTTTCCTTTCATGGCAAAATTCAATAATGAAGCCAAAGTCATTGAACAAGGACATAAAGCCACATGGTAAGGTCCAATTATATAACAGAACAGAAAAAAATGGCAGGCTGATGAAGAACACCAGTCAAGAATGGCCAACATTCCCAATCACATTCGCGGAATTTTCATTCATGCCCCAACAAGTGATAGTTCTATGACAAAGACACAGATAAAAATAATGGAAATATATATATATATATATATATATATATATATATATATATATATATATATATATATATATATATATATATATATATATATATATATGAGTGTTGGTGGGTACTTGTAGGTACGAAAGTGCTCGATAATGGTGGTTAGAGCTAATATATAAAGCTAATATATATATAAAATATTTCAAGTATAATTATGATCTGATCAACTTCTAAAATATTGTTTCGAGTATTTGCTCTCATCAGCAAGTGAAATATTTAATTATAATAACAACAACAACAATAATAATAACAATAACAATAATAATAATAATAATAATAATAATAATTTATACAATATATATATATATATATATATATATATATATATATATATATATATATATATATATATATATAATATATATATATATATATATATATATATATATATATATATATATATATGGGAATTGACTGGAAAGATATAAAGGCCTTCAGCTAGGTGGCAAATATTGCCCAACTCTGACGGGATAGACCTCCAGCCAAGGCTTGGTGTGAAATCAGCAGTTATTGATTAAATCACATGCGTATGGACGAGATCAAAAATATAATAAAAGGTGAAAAAATTACTCTTTTAAATCAACATCCAAAAACAACAGTACAAAAACAAAACATTTAAATCAATTCTCTTCTTGTTTTTTTAATGGAGTAGTTTTAAAAGATTGTTATTGCACTTACATGAAAATATTGACAAGACCAATAGTCTTCATCCCTCGTCCTTATAAAAATAAATTAATAAATAAAAATTTCTGATACTGGAAAATTGTGACATTCGTGATTTCAGGCATATCTTACATAGTTTAATAAATTTTCATTTGGTAAATTGTGATTATCTTCTGTATTAATAATTGCATTTCATTTTGGAATGGCCCTATTGACACAAAAATGAAAGATCCAAAATAACAACAATTCTATGAATAACATGTCTTATGTCTTGTTTCAAAAAATTTTTACCCCCAAATTTTTTTAAAATTATCATATCGTTCCTATTGATTGCAATAGTCATAGAAACCACACAATTAGCTTCTGTCTTGTACTTGTAGCTATAGCTATAGCTGGCAAAAAAAAGGAGGAATAGAAAAACACAATCTCCAGCATCATTGCATCCGTTTTGTGCGGAAAATGATATATTCTAGGTTATTGCACCATTATAATATCACCACCTAGAAAAAGTCATGAGTACACACAGTGTGATAATGATAGCAATAATGTGTGCTTAGCAATAATGTGTGCTTGCAGGGTACAGAGCTAATATTATTTCCATATTGTACTACTTGATGATATTTTCACCAACCCAACGATGCATTTATACGTATGATACTACTACAGGCGAGAACGGATTTATCGACGTCATCGGGACCTTGGTAAAATGGTCGATATATCAGTCATTCTAAAAAATTAAAGGGAAACAAATGAGAAAATGCCAGAAAATAACAAGGGAAGTCAATCTTGATGGTTTAGTGGCCTTTAAAAGGACCGAGATTGAAATTTATGACGGTTCAATTTTATGACTTTAATAGCCTAATATTGTGGTCTGTCTCTGAAGGGCAAGAATAATTTTATGGACCCTTTCCTCAGCACTGGCAAGGACCTCAAATAAGAAAGCGCCCTCATGAAGTTGCTGTGAAAAACAGTGGAGGGTCTTGAAATCTACAATAGTGGAATGGCCGGACACTGGTCCCAATGGTTTATTATCTCATCTGACTCCACATCGGCAATGGTCTCTTCTAAAAATTAACTGTTGTCGAGTGGTATCGAGACTGAGTACCAGTGATAGTGGCATTGACCATGCCCATAATATCGAGATCGATAAGTTGAGCATCAGGAATTGCATTTTAGAATTGTTGAGAAATAGTTTTGTTTGTAATTTTGTTTGCTGTTTTTCTTTATTTACAGAAATTCAGTCTTAGTTCCAGACCAGGATTGGCTGGGCAGCTTGCGAAGAAAGACAAGACAGTCTCGCACATAGTAGGGGATGTGGGGAGCGTTTCTCATTAGCCTATTTGTTGAAAGCCAAGAACATTGATATTGGGAATTTCCAATACTGGTATCAGTACCAATACAATAAACTTGGTTTTTCTTCGACTGTTATTTTACATTACAGAGGCATCTCTCTGCATTTTCATTGACTGATGTGTTTTACTTCACTGCAGGATATTTTGACATTTAAAAAAAAAAAGACAAATTGTTGCCAGTATCAATGGTTTGCATGATGGTATAACCGTCTTGTGGTAAAATTGTTGTCGATATAAGCGATCAATATTTACTAATGTTATATAGCGAAAAAAATTGGACTTTGATGTCATATCGATATAAGTGTGATGTCGATATCTCCATTCTGCATTGTATATTATTTTTGGTTGAACATGCATATATGTATGAGTTTAACAACATTTGAGACAACTATAGGTCATAATATCAGTATCAGCACAAGTAGAGAGGAAAATGCTGGAAAATATCATAAGATTATTCGCCTTATTTGTGCTCAAAGACCAGAAATAAGGAGACTTCTTCCTAATACAACATCATATTCCCATTAGGTCACCAATTCAACATGACATGACATATAAATACTTTCCTTAAATTATAAATGGTTTTATTCATGAAAAAAATATTCTATTTTAAAATTTCACAATGAAAAATAGTCTAAAGCAGACGTGAGCTGAGAAATCGTTTGAAAATTATCTCCAGTTAAAACAGAGAGCAATCTATCCATCTGTCTAGTCATAAACTTTTTAAAAAAGATGTCACTACTTAGCTGTGAGCACTGGATCCACTCAAAATGGAAAATCTCACCTTAAAATATTTTTGTTACTTACATATTTCATATTTATTCTGTTTGTTTTTTGTTTTTAAGGGTTTTACGGCGCTTGCAGCACATTGAGGTCATATCAGCGCCAGAAAAAAGGAAGAAAATGGGATAGTAAAAAGTTATAGAATTACAATTAAAGTACTCAAGAAAAAGTAAGTCAAAGGGGAATTAGTTCAAATATGGAACAGATGTAGATTCCAAGAGCACACTATCAGTGTAGGTACTTAGTTTGAGATCACCTGAAAGTCTCACCCAGACACCAGGACAAGATCCCACTAAGAAGAATACACTCAATGTTATAAAACCATATGTTATAGTTTTTAAAAAAAGTAACAGTACATAACATAGATGATTTACAAGGAAAAAAAATAATCTCCCAAGACTATAACTATAACTATACATTCGACGGTTTCCTCCCAGCTTAGAACCCCGGCCAGGGTCAGGGCAAGATTAAGTAATCTCATTCCAAGACAAAGACAGAAAGCAATTGGAAAACAGATATAGGGGTATAGAAGATACAGCAAGTACCTCCCTGCCCACCATCTCTACTGTAGCCATTTGAATAATCATATTCTGCAAAAAAGATTGAGCGTGAAAGGCAAAACTAAATTGTCTTGTTTCAGAATAAGGTAGCAAAGCCTCAAGGAAGGGGCAATAGATAAAGAAGAATTTCCTTTCACAAATTAATTTCATGTGACCTTCAGGAAGTGAGATTAAATATCATAGGTATATCTGAACTTAATTGTGAACAAAAACAAGCAAAAACAAAAAGGAAAAACAAAATTTTTTTTAAAACTCCCAACAAACCACGAAATTTGTTTTAACAGGTTTTGGTGGAAGGGATGCCATTTGAGTTATTGGTATCTGAATCATAAGAAAAATAACATTAAGAAATTCAGAATTTATCAGTAAAACAGACTCCTATTAAACCACATTGCGGAAAGCCTATCATTCTATCAAACAGGCATTGAATGAATGTTCATATATATGTTCTGGTTTGTGATTGGTTAATACAAACTGTTAAAAAAAGTAGAGGTAACGAAAGTTCTTTGGTATACAAAGATAAAAAATATGAGACAATGATATCAAATTCATATGTGGAAAATTGGGAAGCAGATGATTGTGTTAAAATAAAAAGCTGAAAAGATGTGTATGAGACTACTATACCAGACAAAGGTGAAGAAAATAATCACAGAAAAAAAAATCACCCCCCAGGAACTCTGCCTTGAGGAAGGCTGATTTTTATTGGGATAACTTACTCATATTTTTATCTTTAACAAAATAATTTTGTGAGATCAAGCCATCAATCCTGTTCTCAGCCGAAACAAGCAGGTGACGAGAGGAATGAATAAGAATCGTTAAAACAGCAATATCATATTCAAACTTATCTGGGAGGGTATAATGAAAAGATTCTGCATTCCCAAGACAATTTCTCCAAAAATTATGTTGTGATTGAGAACTTATTCAGTAAATTTCTAAAGAGAGAGTGCAAAAATTATATAATGTTAATTGTTTATATTCATCCTATTAAATGTTTCAATGTTACTAGCTGACAGATTGGCTTCATCAATTTCTCCACATTTAGAGAAAGAGTTAATCCAATTTGTATGACAAGAATTCACGTCTGACGAAATATCCATAGATGCAATAGGAGAGGACAACCATCAGGATGGCAAAGTTGAGGACGGTGAGACCAGCCAAAAGTAACAGGATCTGGATGAGCAGCCAGACATAACTAAACAATCTTTCCACTTTACTCCAAATGCCGTTGGATTTTTTTTTAGGTTGGGGCCTGAGGAGTGAATGGTATAGGGCAGAGTTGTAAAACAGCAATGTCAAGAATCATTGAATTGAAACTGGGTTAAAAATGAATGAAAAATAAAATAAAATTTTTTTTGGAAATGCAACACGCTAAATAAATGTCCTTCTGTTAATCATGTTTGAGTTCTTTACCTTTGCATTCAGTCTCTTGATACAATATTAATGCCTTAACCTTGAGTATGAAATTTGTTAAATCACATTATCTTACTTATATATATCTATACATATATTTTTGTTGTTGTTGTTGTTAACAACCATTTATTGAAAAAAAAAAAAATTTTTTTAATATATATATATATTTATATGGACAGACACATTCAAATAGCAATACTTTAAGGCATATTTCTGATTGTATTGAAAGAACACTTTTTTAAATCTCAGGTTAAGTCACTTTTTCATTTGGAACTTCTCTGTCCACATGTTACTGAAACTGGGATAAACTCCTGGTCCATGGGCCTGATGGTTCCGGATCACTACTACAGTGGAATTCACATTAAGTCAACACTCTTAAAGTCAACTTCTGCTTAAATTCAACACCTCTTGTTGGTCCTAAATTGTCTGTTCTTTATGTAAGTATGTTCAATTCATAATGGATAAAGTCAATCTTGCTTAAGAGTCATCTAATCTTTCTGGTCCAGCAATGTTGATGTTATCAGGATTCCACTGTATCAGAATATCTCAAGAGCTCACGAGTAAGGGACAAGTTCTGATGTTGAGTTGAGATGTCTTCTTATCTCTGTCTAAACAACTGGAGTCGCGTTGCTAGTGGATACGGCATTGGCCTGTAATTTAGGGGGAGGGGAGGGAGGTCCTTGTTTTGAGCTCCATTTCAGGCATTTTCAATTTTTTGTTTTATTATCATTGGGGAAGATTATTCTCTTCCATGCTCACTTAAGACAACACAGATGTGTATGTTGAGATGAATATCTGTATTCATTCATGGAATAACTTACTAAAAGACAACGCTTTTTACAATGGTTTGCAGAAGGGTGTTATACAAACCTGTCTACACTGCAGTGATTTGGTAAGTACATCTGTTATATCTGGCTGAAAGACAAACATAATAGTCACAGACAGCAGGTAATTGTTACTGTAACAGTTTACCACTGCAGAAAAAGCAATCATATTCCAGTCTATGAGCTTCAGGCTCTGAAGGACAACATCTACTGTGCAAAACACAGGATAACAAATTGATGTCTTCCTCTCCCTTCTTCAAATGAACTGACTCTCAGTCTGTCAGAACGAGAAATAATGTCAATGTGAATAAGATGTAACTTTACTGAATTCCTTTGGACAGGGATAGGAGGATGCTTAATTAAGTACTAATTGCGATTCTATTGGACTCAGATGCCCAATCACTGTTGAATGAACAAAAAATAAAACTAAAAAAAAACTTTTAAAGAACTTCCTGGTCAAATTGGGCCCACCCGTCTGTGTTTAAAAATTGTGCTATCATGAATCCAAAAGTCTAATCAAACTACTTTCTACTGTATTCTAGAATAATTTATTGTTTAGAACATCTCACCTCATTGTTTTGTTGGGAGAATTCATTGTCGTAATGTTTGTTGTGTTGGGTGAGGATGTGATAGAGGATGATCCTGATTGGGCCATGACCTGTCCAATAATTGCTGTTGGGTAACTGAAATGATAAACATTTTAACTTCAGCTTACAGGTTAAATGTGTAAAATTTAAAACCCGAATAAGGCAGAAAACAAAGTTTTGATCTCAATCAAGTCCCCGCAATCTCCAAGCAAAAAATACCTACGATCTACCTTTAAATCTATGTCACAAATCAGTGAGAGAAGTTCATAACCACTTTCCCTGTAATAGGAAGTAATTCAATTCAAATATGGCTGAAAAAAAAACAATGAGAAAAAAAAAACCCAACAATAAAACCAGTTGTCTGGAGCCAGTGAGTGATGCCAAAAGGTGGCTGGATTACTGAAATTTCCAAATGGTCACAACAAATAGACTGTACTGTTATTAAGTAAAAGGAATCCCACAGCACGTTTGTAATAAGTATAGTACAGCTAGCATAGTCAATCCCTAGACTAAGGCTTTTAATACCTTTGCTGATCTTGGGTGTTCAGCTTTGCATATCATTCCATATCCTTGACAGGTCTTTTGATCTTTGTCTTTCGCAGTCACATAACTTTCCTTAAAGTTAAAGGGCCATTGGTTCCTTGATCACTTCCAGTTTGATGGGAGGCTTAACTAAACTGAACATATGATCTGACAAAAGGCTGTCTAAGCAATTATTGAAGCTGTCGAGGTCTGAAGTTTCAACGACTAGAACTGTGAGGTTATTCCAAAGATCAATCACTCACTGACTGAAGAAATGCTATCTGTGTCATGTATCACATCTTGATTTATTTCAATTATATTCATAGTATTGTCAGAGAACATAAAGACATTGTAGAGATCATTTAATCAGTTCAAGACCCAATCCAATCCAATATTTTAAGAAGCACGAGGCATTGCAGTCCATTATGCAAATGTTAATTACAGTTCCAAATTGTGTAACATAAAATCCATGCAAACTATCAATAAAACAGTCAGAGTGTCTCTCTAAAAGATTCTGGGGAAAGCTGTTGATGACTGTGATTAACAAATTGTTCCAGTCATCAATGGTC
Source organism: Berghia stephanieae (assembly GCF_034508935.2). Classification (NCBI taxonomy): domain Eukaryota; kingdom Metazoa; phylum Mollusca; class Gastropoda; order Nudibranchia; family Aeolidiidae; genus Berghia; species Berghia stephanieae. Next base: position 16,299,820 of record NC_088367.1, on the reverse strand, counting down.
TGAGCAAAGAAGCTGAACTTCTGTGCATCAGTGTTTGTCGTTTGTAAATTTCCTGCTGTAGTTATTTCTTGTTGAATAGGTGCTTTGTTGTGGCCTGAGGCAAGATGGGACTGTTATTGATGTCTGCGCCCGTTTACGATTTATACATTTGTTAAAGTCTTGCTTCTTTTTTTCTTGTACGAAGGGGATTCCATCAAAACTGATCTAGTGCATTTGAGATGCAGCCTTCCTCCCTAGACCTGCAACCTGAAGTAAAACGAGCTGCTCTTCTTTGGACTTGGACTTTTTCTATTTTGGTTATGTGAGTTTTTGTATGTGGATCCCCTGTGGTGTGTGTATATATTCTAAAATTGGTCTTACAAGGGAAATGTATGCGTGCATTTTCATATTTTGTGGGCATTGGTAAAGATTTCATGTAACGAATCTGAGTGCTCTGTTGGCATTAGCTGTCACATGACTCACAAGCTTATTCCAATTCAAGTTGTTTTGGATGTTGACGACCAGGTATTGGATGTTATCCACATGACTTAGCAAGTGTCCTTGCATCTCGTAGTCGTGGTGGTGGGGTTTCTTTTTGCGACAAACAGTCATGACTTGGCACTTAGAATAGAAGGATGGAATTTCATTTGCTATTTTTCCGCCCATTGTGATAATGAGACAATGTCACTTTGAAATGATATTTTGAATCTTCAGAGTTAGATCTTGTTCGGAACATGAGGCTATCGTCTGCGAAGAGTCTTAGTTGGGTTTTATGTGATGTCATTGATGTAGATGAGGAAGTAGTGGCCCTAAAACAGTACCCTGTGACACTCCAGAATCATGTGGCAGACGTCACTAAACTGCCCCTCAAATTTTACCTGTCAAATTCTTCCACATAACCAGCTTTGAAACCACTTAAAAAGTTGTTTCTCACATTCTCTTTGACAACAATAATTTTCACAAGAATCATGATGACTGATATTTCTTATGCCGACTTGGTCCAGCTTTAAGCAGAGACGGTGTGCTAAGGTATCAAAGTCTTAGCTGAAGTCCAATACTACAAGGTCTATTTGATGTTTCATGTCATAAAGTTGTGTTATGGTCTCCAAGTGTGTTTATTAATTGTTTCTTCTGGAAAACGTGCCATGAGTATGAAAGGATGTCGTGCTGTTCAAGATGTTTCATCACATGGTGATGAATGATGTGTTCCTGGATCTTACATGACACCAAGGTGAAGGATATCAGGCGATAGTTCGATGGTTGGTCTCTTCTTCCCCTTTGAAATACTGTACTGATATTGCATTTTTCTAGTACTACCATAAACTGCAAAGTGATGTCTACCTCATTCTTTTTTTAAAAAATATTTCTTGTAATTGTTTCTTTTTTTTTTTTAATACTGAAATCCATTCTATCTAACCATATTTTATATTACATTTATTGCTAGTAAATAAAAATTACACACAACAATAATCAAATTAAATCACCTAAACAAAAATAGATGAATAAAAGAAAAAACAAACAAAAAATCATGTGTATGCTGCAAGGAACCCATCATCTTGTTGCTTCACACACCACTCTATTTTGAGCCTTTGATTCAGCAATTTCTTTTCGGTTTAACAATAGTTTGGTCGTAATGGCTTTCAGTTTATTGCTAGCTGAGTAACAAAAGCATAGAGGAAAAAATGACATTTTGATTGCTTTTCGATTTAGCGATCTTTTAGGATTATCCAGTTTTTACTGTATTGGGAAACTTCATAACTGTGAACTAATGGTGTGTAAATGTAGATGGTACTCTTTTTTTTTTACTTTACAAGCCATCATCAGAGAGTCATGCAATGGCAATAACAGAATAACTTCTCAGCAATTTCATCATATGAAGAATTCAACAACTTTTTTTTTTGCGCATCATGCACAAAGGCAGTGTTGTGAATAGATTTTAACATCGTATTCATGATGGAATAAAATAAAATACTAATTATAAAATCTTCACCGACATGGGCAGTTGGGAATCTCCAATTAGAGAGATCTAAATGGGCATCACATACTAGTCAAAAATTAAGTGGGAATCTCCAAAGACATACTAACAGGTCAATGGGAATCTCCATATTGCAGCTATATGGGCATCTCAATAGCATAAATCTTCTGGCTATCTCAAGCATGCTTCCTGGCACGCAAAATACCCTAATCACACATACTTAGATATAGAAAATATCAATCAGTAGCAGGAGGAGACACACGATAGTATTTACAATTCGAACACGAGACAAGAGAGAAAGACTGAATGCATACATGGGCTTTTATGGCCAGTTATGTCACAATTCCCCCCCCCCCCCCCCCCAAAAAAAAATGTGCTTAAAGCGCTTTACAAAGGGTCCTGACCAACAGCAACACGTAACATGTAGAACGAGACATGACGCCTGTTAGACAATATAACAATTTTTTTCGACAGAGACAACGCTGTTAACATTACAGCCAGGTACTCATTTTACAACCGAGTACAGTGAGAGAATGTGAGTAAAGGGCCTTATCAAAGGACTTGCGCCGAGTGAGGCTCAAATCCAGAACCTTCTGATCTGAAAGCGAGTTTCATACCACATAGCCGCACAAGAAGAAACAACACGCAAGACTCACAAACCCACAGTGATTCACAGACATAAAACAGTTCACAACAACGACACAGCTGGAAATTACAGCAAACTAGTACACAACAAATATGTTCACTACATTCCTCCCCTATTCATGGAGATTTTGATTTTTTATTTTATACCATCCTGAATAAGATGTTAAAATCTATTCACGACAGCAATAATTGCTTTCAATAGAGAGTAAACTGGATATTTTTTTTAAAAGAGAGAATCTGAGAAACAATGATAGGAGGTAAGGGGGAGATGAAGGTGGAGTGAAGAAGAAGAAGAAAAAGAAGAGGAGGAGAAGGAGGAAGAGGAGGAAGCAGAAGTTAAAGAATGAATGAAAGAAGAGGGGAAAGAAAGAGAAAGAGAGAGAGAGAGAGAGAGAGAGAGAGAGAGAGAGAGAGAGAGAGAGAGAGAGAGAGAGAGAGAGAGAGAGAGAGAGAGAGAGAGTTGTAAGTTTAAGGAAATCAGGGAGGCCTTCCGAAAGCTCATACATCCCCAGTATTCTTGTTCTAGTAGGGGGTTCGGGAGAGGGGAAACTTTTTTTTTATTATGTTCTAGTAGGGGGTTTGGGAGGGGGGAGACTTAAAAAAAAAAGTTTCCCCCTCCCAAACCCCCTACTAGAACATTATAATTATAAAATACAAGAATATTGGGGATGTAGGAGCTTTCGGAAGGCCTCCCCAAAAAAGAATATCTACTCACACTCGATGTACTACTATGCAGATATATATATACTACAATACTGAGTGAAAGAGTATGCCAGACTACGGCATGGACCGACAACTGACTGAGAGTCGGCTTACTCACTTGAGATGTTAGCCTTAGACTTTACCTCTACTGCCTACTGTAAGTCCCTTTGCGTGCGTACCTGTGTGAGATAATCCAAACTTATGGGGGGAAAGCATAGAACGATCACTATCATATAATTTTCTTGATTCTCTTAGGGGTGTATTTGTTGTATTTAACTTAATACACAGGTGCCAAACAGGTAAACAAATTATGTGTGTGTAACATTACTGCCTACAGCTGAAACAGAATAGATTCAACCTTGACCCGATCAGACTCCGAACATGATTAGCCATGAACTGTCAACTTTCAACTCCCGTTGTGCCACATACTTCTTGTAGTTAGTAACACGGAGGGCACATTAATTTTGAAACAACAAAACAAACGCCAAACATAAACAAGTCACATAAAAATGAGAGGCTGGTCTGAATAGATAATAAAGCTAATCAAAATTATTTCTCTTCCAGACATCACTTTTTCTGTGAAAATGGAAAGAAAAAGTGATGCCTGGAGGAAGACAAATAATTTTGGCCAAAATTATTATATTTCAGGCCATCTCGCATTTTTATGTGGCTTGTTTATGTTTGGCTTTTATTTTATTATCTTGTCTAGGTATATCAAGTAGTTATGTAGTATGATGGTTTCATACTCCTTAAAAAAAAAAAAAAGAACTTTCTGTTATGGTCTCCTTCTATTCGTCTTGCTGTATACAACAAGAGATGAAGTGAGTAGAAAAGTGCCAGAAGACAATAGAGACGCGCCTTCGCATATACCACGCACATCTTGGAAGGATAAAACTAGTGGCGCACCTCGCTTCAACGTCATTCCGACTCACGTTGAGAGCGCTCCTAATTTAAATAAAACTATTGGATAGTAAAATTTAATAGTGTGTTATTTCTATTTCTTTATTTAACAGGTATATTGAACTTTTATTATTATGCCTATGCCATAGAATTAAACGAATTCCTTGGCCTATGCATTACTCTTATTGTTATTATCATTATTATTATTGCTACTGTTATTATTGTTATAATTATTGACATCGTGATTTCTTATTGTTTTCATTTCCATGGATTGTTAATGCCTTTGTGTAATGACAGTAAATTGAATACGCGCACTGTGCATGTATAACTTGTATCTGTCATGAGGAAAATACTTAGTCTAATTAATTGACTACGTGAGTGCTATTAATAATCTGTTTATCACGATTACAAACTTACCACGATCTTTATTTGTGATTTGTAAATAATATCGGCCTACTCTAATGTTGATGTAGTTATCCTGTCACTGTCACATCCCTTCCATCTATATCTCTGTATCTATTTCTGTACCTATCTATCTGTCTATCTATCTATCTATCTATCTATCTATCTATCTATCTATCTATCTATCTATCTATCTATCTATCTATCTATCCATCCATCCATCTACCGACCGACCTACGGGCCTATCTATCTATATTCTTATATATATATATATCTGTCTGCCTATGTATGTATAGTTACGTCACTATCTCAACGCTCATGAATTCCTTAGTAAGGCGGGACTCACAATCAAAAAACGAAATCTGTGTTTTAATCTCTTGAATCAAACGAGGTACACGAGCGCGTTCGTCTCACTGAGAAATGAAAAATCAAGAACGTCAACCAGACAATAAGGAAATTATCATAAAATTATAAAATTTGAGAAAGCTATTTTCAAAATAAAATCTATTACAAAATAAGATTATTTCTAGACCGATTTTTATGAGACAAAGACAAATTTTCTCCATTTTTCAAGCTGATTCCAACAATGTGGTTTTGATAGTTGAGATAGTGACGTAACTATACACACAAGGCTCGTGGTCCAAGCCACATTGCTGTTGGTATTACACAACCATTCGTCGCTTTCGGTCAAACGTGGTCTTTGAAGTTACACAACATGTACCGCCTGTGCTGCCTGATCATAAATCAAGGGATGAGCTGAGACATGTTGACAAGCGCAAGCGTTGATTGGTCAAAAATCTCAGGATCTCATATAAGGACATCAAATCTGGAAAGCGATATCCACCCACCTGTCAGTGGACAGAACTTTTATGATGAAATTAGGGCTCTGTAAAATGTTATATCATGATAGGCTCAAACCCTCTCTTTCTATTCTGGCGTAGATGTAGACGGCGATAGCATTTCGGATGTCCTAATGACAAATGGGCAGAGTTAAAGCTTCCAAACAATCCCAATCGTCGTCTATCTCTAATCGGCCCCGTTCGCGCAATCTATCTATTATGATGTGTCGCTCAAGGACGACCCGGTGACGAAAGATAAACAATATTGGCTCTAAGTCTAAGACCTTTTTGTTTAAACTCTTAATTAAAGGTCCTTGCCTAGCACCCAATCCCTGATGTCAGTCCTCACCGACACCAGAACTTTCCTGTCAGCCCGTAGCCACAACACACTGTTGTGAAGTCAAGAACAGCCCTGGAACCAGCAGCCAACTCTTGAACTAGCTGATACAGCCTCGTCATTAGCCTCAATCAAGCAAGCCGGTTGTATAAAGGATAAGCCAAACGGGCTTATACCATTTTCAAATGAATCACATACTGACACAAACATAGCACTGGACACAGACGATTAAAATAAAATAAAATAAATAAATAAATTAGATCCACTCAATTAGAGCCATTCTTCCTGAGATTAAATGAATACGGGAATAACAATTAAATTGTCAATTATATATCATCCATTAGCCATAATTTTCATTCCACCTTTCACTTATTCTCTCTATCTTTTCCTGTAACAATCTAATTAAACTTATGTATAGAATTGTTATTATTGTATTGGGCGTTACTATTTTACTTTACTAAAAGTAAAGAGTAGATAGTGAGTGGGAAACCGCGAAGTGTGTATGCCAAATGTTTTCTTAATTTTATTTATCGTGGATGCAAGTTAGTTAAAATGCAATGACAGTGTCAATATCACTGGAAGTGGTAGCAATAAGAGGATAAGTTGAATTTAAAACGTCGTTTGCATTTTCAGTTTTCAGTTCAGTTGCACTAAATCATAAATTCAGTTGAGTAAGCTCTCATCTCACCATAGACCGGCTCCTTGGTCAAGCGCTAAGTCAAGCCCAAGAAATTCACAAAATTAGAATACTAACGAAATCTATTTGTAAATAAAAAAATAATTAGGCCGTGTTTACATTTCTCTCCTGATTCAATCTTCTTGATCTAAATTCTAGAAATATTTAGGCAGTGACAATAGTACTCAATATTATTATTCAATATTGATATTGAATCTTCTCGCTCCCCTCACCAGAAACACAAAACTTGAATTAAATATCGGACATCAAAACTTGTTCATTTTCGAATTGGATTTATGTAATTTCTGCCTTCGAGAGGATTCCGGCTTGTGTGTGTACTTGAGATATCTAGTTGAGATTAGTTAGATACTTATCAGATTGGAGTGAACAACAAGATACAGTGATACAGTACAGCTAAGACTTAGATAGATCTGGTCATTTAACAAGTAAGAAGATGAGCTTAAACAGCAGTAGTAGGAAAGGTAGATCTGGCAGTGCCAGTACTAGTAGTGGCAGTAGTAGGAAAGAAAGCCCTGCACCGATGGGTACAAATAAGGCAAAAGCAAAAGCTGAGACTGAGACTTGCGGAAAATGTGAATATGTATGCAAAGAGATTGAGAAATGCTTACAGTGCGAGCTCTGTGACCAGTGGTTTCATACTTTGTGTGAAAAGATAGATGATGACACCTATCAACTGTTGAAGAAAGACTCAGAAAAAGAATGTCCGCTGCTGCATTACTACTGCTCTAAGTCCTGCAACAAAGTGGCCTCAAAGTTCTTGGGCAATTTCATGCAGCTTGAAAAGGAAGTAGATAAACTCAGGAAAAAAGTAGAAGACGTAGATAAAAGTGTGAATATCATTCAAAAAGGTGAATTCACAGAGGAGATGATAGAAATAGTGAAATCAACAGCAAAGGATGAGATAGAGGCCTACCCTATGTCTGAGGCGAGTGAGATTAAGGAGAGACTCAAGAGAAGTACAGAAGAAAAGTCAGATAGAGTAAGACAAGATATAAATGAAATGAGGAAAATCAATGAAACTGAGGAGAAGAAGCAGGCAATGGTGAAAAAGAACCCGGAACTAGAAGAGGAGAGAAATGAAAGGGCTAAGAGGGTGAAAAATGTAATTATGTATGGCATACCAGAAGCTAAAGATGGCGACAACAAGGAAGATATAAGAAAAGCCCAAATGGTACTCAAAGAGTTGCAGGTTCATGGAAACAAAGACAGCCTCAACCCTATAGAGCAAGTGATCAGATTGGGCAGAAGAGAAGATAGACCAAGACCCATGAAAATAAGTCTGATGTCAACGGATCAGCGTAACACTGCTCTTAGGAACAGCAAACAGTTGAAAGACCATAAACGGGAATGCTTACAAAAGGTGTATATTGGAGCAGACCAAACAATTATGCAAAGAGAGCAGGCCAAGGAGTTAAGAGAGGAGCTGAAGAGAAGACGAGAAGCAGGGGAAGATGTAGTCATATATAAGAAAAGGGTCATTTTCAGGGAGAAGTTTAGTGAACAAATAAGAAAGAGAGACAGCGATGTTGGAGGAAATGACTGGGATTGGGATGAGGAATGACTATATTGGAAACGTGTCAGTCCAATTGCCCAAAATGTTTCTGAGCAAGGACTCGAAGACAACAAGAAAATTCAAAAAAGAGAAGTACCAGTAAATGATAAGGAGGGGCAGCACGTGAATATGAAAAATACCCTGAAGTTCATGTACACGAACGCAGACAGTGTGATGAATAAGAGAGAGGAGCTAAAGGCTATGGCAGAAGAAGAAGATCCAGATGTAATAGCAATAACAGAAGCTAAGCCAAAGAATGCAACAACACACCCAACCATAGCAGAGTTAGGTATTGAGGGATACACTATAATAGCTAGCAGAGATTTTGAAACTTCCGGCAGAGGAGTATACTTATTGGTGAGAGAGAACCTCAAGGTTAACCCCATAGAGGAACTCACAGATCACGACTTTAGGGAGAGCGCTTGGTGCTCGATTGGAGTAACTGGACAAAGTCAGATACTAGTAGGAGTGATTTATCGGAGCCCAAATAGCACAGGAGAAAATAATGAGAGAATGTTGGAGATGATAAGGAGAGCATCACAAAAAAAGCATTCAGAGATAATTATTATGGGAGACTTCAACATGCCGGAACTGGAGTGGAAAGGGATGGACGAACCAAAAGAGGGAAGCCTGGAGGAAAGTTTCATAGAAACCATTGAAGATTGCTACCTACAACAGATAAATAAAAGAACCCACGAGACAGAGAAAAAACCAAAAGCCCAACGTATTGGACTTGATATTGATGGAGGAAGAAAATGACATAATCGACTTAAGACTGAGCCACCCACTGGGAAAAAGCGACCACGCGACCATATTCCTAAAACTGAGGGCGACATCAGAGACTGTAGATGAAAAACTGACACTCAGATATAGGAAGGCTGATCTAGAGAGTATGAAAGAGGAACTGGGGCATATAAAATGGGAGGAAATACTAATCGAGGACACCGTAGGAAACAACTGGAGTAGATTTACCAGAGTACTTAACCAATGCTTCGAGAAAAACATCCCGAAAAGCAGAGGGAACCGGGTTGGGAGAAGAAATCAACCTTGGATGACGCAGGAAGTGAGAGGGGCATTACGGAAGAAGAAGGCAGTAAATAGAAGATACTCTAGAAGCAAAAAGGAAGAGGATTGGGACAAATACAAAAGAGTGAGAAACGCAACTACTAAAATAGTCCGACAAGCGCATCAAAAGTATGAGAACAAGATAGCAGAGGAAACGAAAGAAAATCCTAAAGTATTCTGGAGTTATGTAAACAGTAAAATGAAGACAAGACAGGGAACCTGTGACATAAAAAAAGAAGATGGCACTTGGGCATCTGAAGATGAAGACAAGGCAGAGGTGCTAAATCTCTTCTTTGCAAGTGTCTTTACAGTGGAGAACCAGAAAAACTTGCCAGATATTGCTAAAACAAGTAATATAGATACTACACAATGGCCGATTACTGAAGAGAGAGTAATGAAGAGACTACAAAACCTAAAGGAGAGTAAATCACCTGGACCTGACAAACTTCATCCTTACATCCTAAAAAACTTAGCAGAGCAGCTAGTAGAACCCCTAACCAAGATATTTAACCAGTCGATGAAAGAAGGAAGACTACCAAGGGAATGGAAAGAAGCTAACATCACAGCCATATTCAAGAAGGGAGACAGAAAAAATCCAGAAAACTACAGACCAGTGAGCCTGACATCTGTCGTCTGCAAGCTCATGGAACAGCTGATTAGAGAAGAAATGGTTGATCATATGACCAAGAACAAACTATTCAGCAAAGATCAACATGGTTTCATGGCGGGAAGGTCTACAGTAACAAACCTACTTGAAACAATGGATGACTGGACGAGAGACCTGGAATTAGGCAACAATTTAGATGTCATATACCTCGACTTCAGAAAGGCATTTGACAAAGTTCCACACTGGCGCCTAATCAGGAAATTGGAACAGTATCAAATTAATGATCAGACAGTCAAATGGGTCCGAGATTTCCTCAAAGATAGAAGACAAAAAGTGATAGTGAATGGAACAGCATCAACAGAGAGACTGGTAACAAGTGGAGTTCCACAAGGAAGTGTACTGGGACCAGTTCTCTTCCTGATTTATATCAATGACTTGCCAGACAATCTATCATCTAAATGTAAAATCTTTGCCGATGATACTAAGCTCTATGGAGTAGCTAATACAGAAGAAGAAAGAAACACCTTACAACAAGATTTGAAAAAGCTTGAAGAATGGTCCGAAATATGGCAGATGGAGTTCAATGTAGATAAATGTGCAGTTCTTCACCTAGGAAAAAACAACAGAGAAGCAAACTATATAATGAAAGAAAAACCCCTGCAGAAATCCAATGGGGAAAAAGACCTAGGAGTATTTATTGATAGGAAGCTAAACTTCAAGAAGCAAATTAAAGATGTTCAATCTAAGGCTAGTAAAACACTCGGAATAGTGAAAAGAAATTTCAAGAATCTGAAAACAAAACACATGACTACCATCTACAAGACTATGGTTAGATCAAAGCTGGAATATGCTAACTGCATATGGTATCCGAAGTTTGAGGGAGACAAAGACTGTTTGGAAAGAGTGCAAAGGAGAGCATCAAAACTTATCACACACCTGAAAGACAAAACATACTGTGAGAGATTGAAAGAATTAAATCTCCCGACCTTAGATTACAGGAGAAGAAGGGGAGATATGATCCAAACATATAAAATAGTAAAGGGAATAGACAGGGTAGAGGCAGGATTCCTTAAACCAAACAAGAACATTCAGACACGAGGAAACAGCAAGAAACTGAAAAAAGAACGTTTTAAAACAAATGAAAGAAGGAACTTTTTTCATCTAGAATTGTAAATAACTGGAATAAACTACAAGAAACCACAGTATCAGCAAAAAATTTGAATAAATTCAAAGCAGAGTTGGAGATAAGCAACACCCTAGGAAACAAGTTCAATTATAAAAATTGGTCCAATCATTAATAGATGAGGAGGAGCGAAGGAGACTACACCAAGTCTAAAAGCTCTATACAGAGGTATCCAGGTATAGGTATCCAGGTATTGTCTTGACTCACTTGTATAAATACGATTCGTTATAAGGGACCCTAAGGCTATTCTTAATCACCCCTAGATTAAACCTGAGCCGTTTGTGGTGTAGGCTGAGTGGCGCAGCTGGTAACGAGAGCCATAGCGCGCATACTAGTTCGAATCCAGACCATTGAGCTTATCGTTTGGACTCGAACCCACAATAAAACCACAAAACCCGCCACAATGTATATATATATATATATATATATATATATATATATATATATATATATATATATATATATATATATATAAGAGTGATGAGGTTAACATGGACAGACAAGGATAGGAACGAGGAAGTGTTGACGAAGGTGAGAAAGGGAAGAATGCTGATCGATACTCGACACCATCAAAAGGGCAGTTACGGTTTTAGGGAGAAGAGACGGAATAGAAAAGTTGGTAACATCTAGGATGATCGAAGGAAAGAGAGCTAGAGGAAGATAAAGAATGACATAGGCTATCTAAATAACCTAAGAATGGCCAAAAATGATTAAAAGCAACGCAGATTTCATGCGCACCGCAGAAGATAGTGATTCGTGAAGAGAGCTGACCGGCAACGTGCTCAACAAGCCATGACGGATGATGAATGATGATGATTGTCTTCTGGTACTCTTCTACTCTATTCTCATGTATGTATACATTCTGCCATTTTGGCCTTTTTATTATCAAGTGTTTTAATTCAATGATTTTATTATTATTATTTTAACACTTTCTTAATATATTTAGTTATAATATCTAAGATGTAGACCAAAATTCGCAGACCATTACAGAAAGTAGCCCAAAAAGTCGCGTCGCAAATTTATATTTATTTTGGCGCAAACAGCAGGAAAAAGTAGCCCAATCTGGCAACTCTTTGAGAACTGCAAACTGCAAAAACTGTCATCTGTCCCCAAAATGGCAAAATCAAATTTATTTACTTGATTGGATATTGGAAACTAACAACTTTAGATTTAAGTACTTACCCATCAAAGTAAAATTTTGTTAGTAATTTTTAGTCGGACCACAGTTATCTAAAATCGAGATTGGGATGGTCATATGGTCCATGGTGAGTTCCGGCATGGACACTCCCTCCCCTTTACCTTTATTTACACTACACTACACTTACTGAACTGCCTTATTGAAACTTGAAATGTTTACTTGACTTTAACACATTCTTTTCTTCTTCTCAATTCAGGGCTTTGACTTGATACACCGGTGCAATGTTTGTTTATGCGGAGACCACCGCCAGATTAAAAAAAACAAACTAAGAAGCCCCTCGAGCTAAGGGAAACAACCCAAATTCCAAATATTCCCTCAACTAATCATACCCCCCCCCCCCCCCCCCATTAAAAAAAAAAAAAGAAAACCTATCTAGAAGATATAACTCTAATAGAAAAAAACAAACACCCTAGCACCTTCACTAACCCTAACAACAAAAAAAGAAATCCTCTGACCTCGAGCTAACCCTAATAAAAAAAACAACCCAAACGCCTAGGACTGCTGTCCACTACATTTCAATACTTCAAAAAAAAAAAAAAAAAAAAAAACGGCGATGGAGAACCAAAACAATGGTCATATTAGGAAATTTTAAACTTTCACAAATATATCAAGGTTTGTTCTAGAGTTTTTAAAATACTACTATATATTGACAAATTTAATAAATAAACGCCTGACAAAAGATTGTTGAAGGTGCCCCCTTTATGATTATTTTTATTGGAGTGTTATCTGTGGCTTCATCAATTCTTGCATGCATCCTTTGATTAGTGTCTTGTCGTCTAAGACTTGGTGGTGCAATGCCGCTCATTGTTGGGAGCCACTGAACTGAGTTGGAGTTGACTTGAGACATCCTGTCATACTTCTCATTGATTCTCTTTCGGATGTCAATGCTGTTTACATGTGGGCTCCTCATCCAAACAGAGGCACAGTATTCTCCCACACTATAGCACAGTGCCAAAGCAGACGTTCTCAGTACCTGTGGTGAGGCTCCCCAGTGGTACTTGCGAATTTTTTCATCAGGCTGTTTCTTTTTGCGATTATAATATGCAGTTCCCTCAATGTGTTTGCGATGATTTAGTTGTTGTCCAATATGATCCCGAGGTACTTAGGATTGGGGTCTGGGGGTAGTATTGAGTTACTGGCTGTGATCTTCAATTCTTTTGTTGCCTCTCGATTATTCAAGTGGAAGTTTGTGGATACTGATTTGGTGGTATTCATTTTTAGGTACCACCTATCAAAGTATTGTTTCAGGCGGGTGGTGTCTTTGCTTAGAACTTCTTCAATCTCTTTCCCATTTTTCGATTGATAGACTAAGGCTGTCGTCAGCGTTTCCAAGTTTGAGTGCTTCGCAGTTTGGCATGTCGGAGACATAAACATTGAAGAAAGTTGGTGCTAAAACTGAACCTTGTGGTACCCCATTTTTAATTTTTCCATGTTTTGCTTTTGCTTTCTCCCAATATGACATGAAATTATCTTGTGCCAGTCATGGTAGACAGCAGTTTAAACGTCTTTCTACAAGGAATCATTTTTGAAAGCTAAACCATTAGTCCAAACAGTGTTGTAAGCTGCAGATAATATAAGGACTGCACCAGTCTTCTTTTTGTTCTCAAAGCCTGCTTCAATGTACGAGGTCAGTGCAAGGACCTGTTCACTTGTGCTTCTTTGTGGTCTAAAGCCTGCTTGTTCTGGTTTTATGGAGGGATTTACATATGGGGTGATTCATTCTAGTACGATTCTTTCCAGGAGCTTGTGTAAGCAACAAAGATATTGGTCTATAGCTGGATGGTTCAGTCATTGGTTTGCCTGATTTTAATACAGCGATTACTTTGGCATGTTTCCAAATTTGTGGGTATGTGCCCTTTTCCATGATGTCTGTCATAGTATTTGCCAGCCAGTTTATTGTTTCTGGTCCAAAGTTAGTAATCATGTCGGGGTATATTCCATCAGTGCCAGCAGCTTTGCCATTTTTTATTTTCTTTATAGCTCCTTTCATTTCATTAGTCGTTATTGGGACACTTAAAAACATGCTATGGTCAGGCAAAGTTTCAAGGTCTATTGATATTCTTTTCTTTTTTCTTTTTCAAATTGATGGTTTGGGATGTATTGTCCCTGTTGTTTAATTTCTTTGGCAATTTCGTCGGCTGCAATCTGGGGGGCTGATTTTGTTTGACGAGCTTCAGCTTTTTGAGGGTTTGCCATGCATGACAGCTGAAGTGACTGAGGTCAAAGTTTTCAACAGTTTCTACCCATCTCTCTTTTCGGCTTTCATTTAATGTGTTTAGTAGTCTTCTGCTATCTGTTCATCATGTGTCTCCTCATATTTTTTCAGCAATTCTTTGCTTCGCTCATTCCAGCATGGGATGTATTGTTTTCTAAAACCCCTGGGTATGTTCTTTGCGGAGGTTAGAACAACTTTGTTAAATCTCCCTATATTCTCAGCTTTTGGGGGATTCTTTGGCAGGTATTGTCAATTTCATCAGCGTATGCTTTCCAGTTTGCTTTTCTGAAATTTCACCTTGGTTTGGGCAGGGTGTTCATGATTGGAATTTGGATTTCAGTTCTAACAAGGACTGGACGATGTTGACTGTGTGTGAGGAAAATCTGCCAGGATTTCTTTAGTTGACTTCAGCGAATTTCCATTTGGGTCCTTTGTTACAAACACAAGGTCTGGAGTATAGTCTTTGCACCAACGGGCCAATCTTAGAGTTCCTTTGTCTTTGGGGTTGTAAATGTGTGTTAGGTCATTAAGGTTTGCCCATTGTGAGATCTCATTCCCTGGAGTGTCATTTTTGTTGTAATCCCATTGGAATGGTGGCTGTTGAAGTCTCCCATGATTATGGATGGGTGATTTACTTGATCTTTAGGGTAAGAGACCCAGTTACGATTTGGTGGTTTGTATACATCAGTAATTTCAGTGTCACCAAATTTAATAGTGATTCTTTGTGTGCCTTTGATTTCTGTGCTGCCTCCCAGGTCAGTGGCTGTTTGTTTATTATGCGATAGCCCTGAATGTTGTATCTTGAGGAAGGGGCAGTGTCATCGAGAATGGGTTTCCTGGAGGAGGACAACGTCAACATCATATTTTGTTTAGTACATGTGATAGGTACTCACACTTAGCCATTGGTATTCCTTCTATATTTAGGGAAAGTATTTTAATGCTAGTGGCTATAGTGAGATTGTTTTTAGCGTTGGAGTCTAGCTCACTTGTCATGTCAACCGGACTTCCTATCATTATAATAATATGACTTTTATCAAGACCACCCACATTTACCTCCCTCATATCCTCTGTAAAATACTCAACACGGAAAAATAGAAAACACAGAAATCTCTAACAAATAGGCCCGGTCCCGACTTGTTCGAGATTTCCGTGTTTGAGTGTATTACCATACTATTATAAATTATGATTATTATTGTTATGATGATGAAAATATGAATATATATGAAAATATTCTCTGTTCTGGAGTAAAAATTATTTGAAATATATCTCATGATAGTATTTCTTTCATTGAACTTCTAATATTTTTTTTCAAAGATAAAATAACTTTTTTGGTATGATTATGAGGCATGCCTAAGCTTTTCTTTTATTTAAATTATCTTGTTGAATCCAAAATTCACTGAATAGTGGTGATAATGCAAAATTGCAGTCATGATTGCTTCATCTTTAATAGTTTTTTCTTTATTTCTTTGTTTTTCAGAGGAAATAGTCAAAAGTCGAGCATCAAAATGAGTTCCAAAACTAAAGAAGGAAAAGATGGAACATGTGCAAGCTTTAGCATAACTTCAGAGAGTTCTTCATTTTCTAATAGGAGTAATGACATCTTTGGTGGACTTGAAGCTCTTGAAAAAAAACATGCAGCTCATCAAAAAACCCTAGGGTCATCTCAGGACTTGGAGAAAACAGGTGTTATCAAACTTGACCCCGTAATCGATGATCGTGATAACTTGGAAACACAAAGAATAAACCAATCCAGGTCTTCTACTTCTACAGACGGTGCGTCTCTGCCCAGTCACCAAAGAAGAAACAGATACAGACCTCCCAGGTCTTGCAACAATGATAGAAGGGATAGAAACTTTCCTCGAGACAATTTCCGTCGTCCTGGACGACTGCCTCTCAGAACTAAAAGAATTCCAGACTTCAAGAAACACCCAGAAAAATGGACAAGTTATTCTTTAGAGGATGTTTCTGAGAAGGATTTATCAGAGAAGTCAAACACAAGAGCTGCCTTAGACTTTTTGTGGGAGAGAAAAAATGAGAGAGAGCGGCAAGAAAGACTTGATGCTGGTCTTCCCGCTGAGGAGGTGAAATTTGAAAGTGAAACTGCTGCTTGCTCTAAGGGAATGATATCTTTTTCCAAGAAATCAAAAGAAAAGAAAGCAGACAGTTGTGATAAATCTGGATCAAATCCTATAAGTCTCGATGCAATAACAATGGGTGAAACATTTAGTGAACAAGATAATGAGGTTTTATCTTCAAGTACAGATGCTGAGTTAAAAAATATTCGTTCTGATTCTGGAAAGCATAAATCTGGTTTTTCCTCTTCTTATTCTAACCAAGATGATTGTAATGATGACGTGCAGGGTAAGGATGATTCTGTTCCCACTTTTAAATCTCGAAAAAATGTCAGGAAACAATTTAGAAGAAAAAACCATGACGATGAAACTGGAGACAATGATGGGTGACAAGTGGAATTGGAATGGTGATGCAGGTGTAATCAGCAGGGGAAATGGCATATAGTTGTCATGGATCATTTATAAAGGTCATTGCAACAGACTTATACCACCAGTTCTTTGTTTTTTTTATTTTAAGTATAAATTTTGTGTGTGTGCAGCCTGCTTTGCTGATGCATTGTTCTATTCAAAATCTTTCCCATTAAAAGTGATTGTCCCAAGCTGTGATCCCTTACCAAGAGGGTGAAAGTATTTGATTGTGTGTGTGTGTGTGTGTGTGGGAGGGGGGGGGGGGGGGGGGGGTTCTTTGATGGGAATTTACAAATTGTTCCTTGTAAATCATCCCTCTATTTGAATACAATTAGTAGTAAGTATGATAAAACATGTGAGTGTTTTCCTTCTAATTGGAAAGTCTGATATGGTGGTTAAGCAAGGCATTCTGGTAAATTTCAAGAACTGATTAGTATAGGGTCTGTAATCTATCATGTGGATATCATTCAGCTTCCTTTCCTAATGTTGATGATAAAATTGTCTATATTTTTGAGAGGCGTCCTGGCCTTATTGATTGATACAGTCCCTCTTTCAAATTTCAAGCATACAATTACAAATTCAATTTTGCTAAAGCTCGCGACAACAGCTTCAGTTGCAACGGGTGCTTGGCTACAACGGGAAATGTTAAAATTCCTGTTCTATGGCCTATATAACTCATATAAATTATGCACGACTATAAAGGGGAAATATTTCTTGGAACACGGCTACAACGGGGCTGCGAGTTGAAAGTTGAAAGTTTTGCACCCAGTTGAGAAAAGCTACGTATTCAAGAAAAAAAGAGGAAGGCACACATATGTAACTTATAGGGAGCAGAGATGAGGTGGGAGTGTGCGAATTGCAGTTATTGTGTGTACCATTGATGTTTCTGTCTACTTTGTGTATCCACGAAAACTAGGTATCCCAAACTACCGCTGTGTGGCAGGCGAATTTGCCGTGATCGATCAAAAAGTGGGGTCTTAATATCTGTCTCTCTTGAATTAAACTTTATTTAATAAAAAAAAAGGACAATATTATATTTCAATATCTGCTCTATAAGATGAGCTAAATATTTAAACTATTCAAGCTATGTGAACTTTTTAACAGCTATTCAAAAACGCCCTCATAAAGAGATCCGATTGCAAATTTTCGCTGTGAAAACTGCGTGCCGATCGACCGAAATTCGGGTCTCGTCACAAGATCTGCTCGCGCTAAAAGCTGAACGGACCAACAGCTGTGAAATCAAGTGTGGGAGAATCTCCTTTTAATGCCCTTTCGTGTGGTGTAATTTTTTCGTTTATAAACACAACAAAAATATTATTAAAATTTAACTGAATTTGCTCTATTTTTGAGTGAAAATTTGACTCTCTTAACGGTTAATAAACGGCGAAAAAATTACACCATTAAAATCTGCAGCATTTGAAGGCTATAATATCAAAAATCCAGCATGCTGGCTTGATTCAACAAATAGCGCCATCTTTAAAAGCAAAGCCTCTGTTTCCGCTTTCTCTTTCTTTCTCTCCTACTGTCCGACGCGTGAGTTGATAAACTGCCGGTGACCGAGACCGATTGTAAGTTGGAGTAACACAAACGTTTCCAAACATTAAAGCCATCTAGAATAGTCAAACGTATTTCAATTATGGACATGGACTTACTTGAATTATGTGGTAAGTAAATTTTATTGTTTTGTATTTTATTATGATCGGTGTTGGAGTAGATCGAAGCTTTTCTCTATCTTGTCTTATTCATGATACTGTTTGAGTTTGAGTTTGCTCCACTCACTTTTCTGAATTAATGATAATGATAATGTTTGTAACCGCTAGACAACTCGTGTTCATTCATGAAGGCTATTATTATTATTATTATCGGAGCCCACCGTTCGCTAAGAATGAACGTGTCATTATCACTGCTACTTCTAGATTCAGATGAGAAATAAAATACTGGTCGTGTCAGTGTCAGTGTCCGTCCTGACTACTAGACTGGTGCTTGTGATTGTGAGTCCTACTAGTACTAGGAAATGGAAAGTATCACACTATTGACATCTAAGTCTAGTTGTTTCTGAAATTTAGATTAAACCAAGCTCATTCATTAAGAAATTATTGATAATCTGAGTGCACATTGTTTGATCTAGACGTCTACTAATAATAATAATAATAATAATAATCTTAACCGGGCGGCCCCATTCTTCATCAGGTGTCATCAATGAGTAGTAGGTATCTACTTGTTTGTTTTTCAATCGTTTTTGTAAGATCCAGTTTCAATTATGCCATGATGGAACTATACTATAGTAACTCAAACTCCAGTTTAAATTTAACTTTTAACCTTTTACTGTATACTACTTGGTAGAAGGCTTGTTTTGATTTGATGCTATGGGATTGACTTGATTATGGTTGCTTGTTTATGATATGTTAGTATAGTATAAGATATTTTAGATTTATATTAAATTCTTGAATCCTGCCTATTTGAATTTGACAGTTGAGTTTTGATAGATAGTGTTGATGGTAATGAGTAATCATTTAGCGCGTTGAGCTTGTTGAAATACGAGGTAAGGCGGTGTATAGAAACTATTTATTATTATTATCACATCTCAAATAAGTTTGAACATTTTAATTCTCCATTTTCAGATGACGAACAAATGAGTCGTCTCAGGGCTTCATTTTTGATGAAGGGGAAAGGTCGTAGACCTGCACTGCCACTTGTGCAAGTGACAAACAAGCTGTTAGTCCAGCTTTATCATCTGCGCTTTGAAGCCAAAACGACAGTGTCTGAGGTAAGGTTTCTATGAATATATGACACATCTGTTTTTTGTTGTCACAGGCCACCATTATATTTTTTTGGATAAATATTGTAGTTACAAGTGACTGAGTGACATAGACAAGTAAAAGTCGTGTTTATGGCTCTCTTTATGATATTTAAGCATGCCTGCAACAGTCAGCAATTAGCAATGGGCAGTGTGCTGTTGGTATAATTAGCACTTGTTGAAAAGGTCTTTACTAGGTTAGACAAGACTAGATGTTTGCTATGGAATACAATTAAATTCTAAACCATTCCCGTGTTTTTCTCTCTAGCAAAGTATGTTCATTTTTTCATACCTAATCCTTATCTTTTTAAAAACTTATTGGATTCTGGTGTATTATCAAGGGTTATCTTTTTGTATAAGATTCTATTTTTGTTTTTTTTTGTTCTAATATACTAATGCATTAGTTATAAGCCCTTCAATATTTTTTGGTTATTTTTTCCCTTCTAGGTGGAACAATGGTTCTCCAAGTTGAGTCCAGACTCAAGTTATCCAGTCAACAGTATCTGGCGGAAAATTTTGAAGGTTGTGAAGGCGGCAAAAGGGAAAGATAAAACATTTCTGAATGCACCTGTGGATCTTCACCACATCAGTGATGCCCTCAATGCCATTGGTGTAAACATGACGTTGGAGAAAAACAATTTTAAAAAGACTGTTGTGTCAAATGAAATTGCTGTGGACCTCGGCAATTTTCTCCTGAAACATGGTTATACTTATGGAGACTTCCATAAATTTCTAGAAAACATATCGCCTTCTCCTGTGATTTGCACGAGAGAGAAGTTACGAGGCATGTATCTCGCTGCAGATACAAAGAAGGGGAAGCTGATAAAAAGTATCAGCAGGGACCCAGCAGCACTTCAGGCATGGCTCAGGAAACCCTTCTTTCCCTGTCATCTGACGGAAATTCAATTAAACTCTCCTCCTGCCACAGCCACAAAGCCACCCTCATCATCGCCACCACCACCACCACCCCCACTGTCGTCTACTGTTGACTGGCCAGCACTGAGTCCTCAGCCAACCGTTTTATTTCCTTCATCTGTACTGCCATCATCAAGTCAACCTTCTACTTCTACTAAGATTCTCAGCTCACCACCACCGTCGTCTACTGTTGACTGGCCAGCACTGAGTCCTCAGCCAACCGTTTTATTTCCTTCATCTGTACTACCATCATCAAGTCAACCTTCTACTTCTACTAAGATTCTCAGCTCACCACCACTCGTCTACGTGACTGCACACGATCCTCATCAACCGTTTATTTCCTCATTGTCTACATCTCAGTCAACCTTCTACTCTACTAAGATTCTCACTCACCACAACACCATCCGCATTCTATGTATCGTTACCTCATCCTTCCACGAATATTAATTCTCGGAATGTGTCCACTTCTACTAAGATTCTCAGCTCACCACCACCAACACCATCGTCCTGCATTTCTATTGTATCTGGTTCTACCCCTCATCCCTCCGTGAATATTAATTCTCAGAATGTGTCCACACCTGATTCATGTTCAGCACCACTACCATCATCGTCATTCACTTTTGGATCTGGTTCTACCCCTCTACCCTCTACATCTGTTGCTACTCAGAATCCAGCCAAACCTGAATGTACCCCTGCACCTATCACTTCTGTTTTATTGCCAGAATCTTTTTCAGAGTCCCACATCCCACTTCCTTCCACAATTGTTAATGTTGACCATGCTAAAAAATTATCAAAGTCTGTCTCTTCTAAAAAATTGTTTTCATCTAAAAAGTCTAAAGTCGTTTCATCAGAATGTAGTATTTTAAAGAGAGAAATTTTTAATTTAAAATTAAAGAACAAAACTTTGTCACAGGATCTTGTTAAATTTAAAAAATCCAAAACTTATAAGAACAATTGTTCCCTGAGGAAAATTAATTCAGATTTAACAACAAAAATTGCGGACTTGGAAATGAAAAATTCTGTCCTTAAAAAGAATGTGATGATTTACAGAAAGTCAAGTTGTCTTTACAAAAAAATTTGTCTAAGTCAAAGAAAAGATGTTTGTTGTTGAATGAAAAGTCTGAGTCTCTGCATTACACATTAAACATGGTTAACAATCTTGATAAAGATGACAGTAAATTCAAATTGAAATGTGACAAATATAATAAATTTAAAAATTCTGTCCGTATTGCATATATGGCTCTCCAAGGGGAAGCGAATGTGTCTGCAACTAATTGCTCAAAAGTTGTACAAATAGTTGCCAAACATTTGTTTGGACATTCGTTTTCTCTTGAAGAATTACCTTCCTCTTCTACTGCTCTAAATATAATGTTTGAAGGCAATCATGTAGCAAAATGTCAAATTGTTGATGAAATTAAAAATACTGATTGTTTTACTTTTGCATCAGATGGTACTTCAAGACAAAAGAAACATTACATGGAAAAACATATTGTTCTTAGTAGTGGAAAAGCAATTAGCTTGGGTTTTCAGACTATAGCCTCAGATGATGCAAATAGTATGTTAGAACAAATAATTAAAGTTTTTGATGATTTAATTCAAATTAATAGTGACCTAAAGGAAGAAGAAAGAGATGAGCTTTTAAAAGAAATTGTTTATAAAATGAATTCTGTTATGTCCGATAGAGCGGCAAATATGAAACTTTTAAATAAAAAAATTCATGAATGGCGTAAGAGTGTTTTGCATGATGAGGATATATGTACACATTTTTTGTATTGTAACGCTCATTTTTTGCTTGGTTTATCTAAAGCTGTTGAGAGTGCTGTGTTAGAATTTGAGAGGGATGTAATTAAAGAGGGGGGTTCACTTGGGAGGGACAGTCAGCAAAAGTTTAATCATTTTCAGTCTAGTATTGGTAAAGAAAGTGCAGCCTTACGTGCTATAAGACTAACTGCAGAAGTATTGGGACCTCGGGGGATGAGAAAAATGGGGCAAGGGAAGAATGGCTAAATTATTGTGAAGTTAATAATATTAAGTCTCAGTTTTGCAGTTTTAGAAGTAATCGTTTCAATAATATATTTGAAAATGCTCATGCTCTTTTGTACCATCATAAACATGTTCTTGATTTTTTAGAAAATGAAGTTTCAGGTGACAATTTAAAGCTTCAAAGTATTGTTGCAGATTTGAGGGATAGTAGGGTAATTTCTTTAGTTGCTGCTATTTCACTGTTTAATCTGACTATCACTGGGCCATACTGGGAGTTGATGAAAAGTAAAATTCCTTATGGGTCATTCTCCTCTTATGTCAAAAAGATTGATGTTATTTTTGAGAAATTTATGTCCATGATTTCATTTGATGAACATGAATTTGTTTCCGTGTTTGATGATTTTTGTTTTGATGACATGTGTACTTTAGATTTTGTGAAGCATGAATGCCAAATTGATTTAGTGTTGTCGGCTTTTAAAGATTTTGTACGGAATTGTATATTGGTTTTAAGGAGGCAATTACATGACTTTCTTGACGGTGGTGTGTATGGTGGTGATATTGCTGTTGATGTTAGGAATATTTTAGATAGATGTCCATTGACCAATTTGACTGGGGAAAGGTTATTTGGGGATTTAGATTATGATCTCAATAAACGAAAAAGGGCCTCCTTGCATTTACGCTCCACACTTAATATGTGGAAGCATAATAAGACAGTTTCTTGGTTTTGTGCATTAAGCGAATTTAAACAAAATGAAATTTTAGAGGAAGCTAAAAGGAATTCTGAAAACCTGCAGTCTATTAGTAAGGAAGATGAAGCTAATGTACGTGTAAAAGTTAAGGAAAAGATGAGTGAAAATAAAAGAAAAAGATGTGATAAAATAATAAAAGATAGGCAACAGAAATCTGATATATTAGATGCTGTAATTTCAGATGGTGGGATATGTAAAACTAAAGATCAGTTAGATAGACTTCTGAATATTGGCACAGCTGAAAGTTTAAGAAATCAAATAAGATATAGAAAGGTATTTTTGGGTGAAAAGAATTTAAAGATAACGGGGACCATTAGCACTCTTTATGATTCTTTGTTAAGGTTGATTAATGATGATGAAGCAGATGCATCTTTTTTGTCAACTGCTGTCAAACGAAGTAGGGTTTCAGATGTTGATTAAATAACACTATGAGATTAAATTCAAGCTTCAGTTTAATTACAAAAACAGATAGAATGGACGTTTCAGGTTTCTCATTTGTCAACAAACAGGATGAACCAAACCTATAGATGATGAATGAGATGATGTGGTAGTGCCGTTAAGTTGAATGTGTTTGTTGGTAAAGGGGAAACACGAAACATCCATTCTTCTATCTGTTTTTATAATTAAATTGAAGCTTACATTCAATTTCACATTGTTGTTTATCGCTTCGAGTAGCAACATTTACATTATATTGATTCATGAAATTATGTATCTATTTCCATCACTTTACATTTGATCAGTGACATGCTTTGTTTAAACCATTGTTGTTTCTCATAATTATGTACCTATCATGTAGTTTTTCTGATTATTACATTTGTTTTATTTACTCACCATGTTTAGCGTCAAGCAAGACGGCTTTCTCTATTATTTCAACATTTTTAACACGTCTTAGTGTACTTAAACACTTTAATATGTTTTTTTTTACCTGGAAGTTCATATTCATACAGGGAGTCCAATATAATATCTATTTCTATTTAAACATTTTATAAATGCATTTAAAATGTGTATAGTGGAGAGCCAATGATAACCCTTATACTCATACTGATGTTGGGCTATTCGACCATAAGAGCAATATTATAGTCCGTGTTTAAATTAATCTTTATAATTTATAGGCTATGTGGATATGATCAGCTTCCAGAGTCCGCGTATGTATAATCTGTTATTCGATATTATATTGGACTCCCTGTGTGAATACGAACTTCCGGGTAAAAAAAACATATTAAAGTGTTTAAGTACACTCAGGCGTGTTAAAAATGTTGAAATAATAGAAAGCCATCTTGCTTGCTCGCAACATGATGAGTAACAAGAGCGCTAAGATAGGTTTGCCCGGCGTCTGTGCATTTATATGCATTAAAGCGTGTCCTTATACCGTTGCCTTAGATATATAAACTAATATGTGTTAGGGCAGGGCGTTGAATTTTAGGCTGATTGTCTCAGAATATGTACGTATGGATAGGTATAAATTTTTCATGTTCATGGGTTGCATTGGATATTGTATGCTTTTGTGTACTGACTTTTTTGTCTAATTTTTTTATTTATTTATTTTATTTGATCGACTGTGCACCACCAGTAGGTGCAGCATTAACTTCCATTATTGTGTTAGATCGTGGTATGAATTTTTGACTTTTCCCCCCTTTTTGACATATATTTCTGTTGATTTTCGAGAGTTTAAATCTTGATTTCTTTTCATAACTCTGTTTTTGTCATTCTTATTGTGAAAAGGACGTAAAATTTGGATTCCCCATCCCTCAAATCATTTGTATGTGAAGTTTCATAGCTATATCTCATCATTTAAATTTTTTGTAGCGGAAACACTGTTTTTTTCTCAAAATGTCTTCCTTTGGCGATTTCGGCCTTTTTTCGAATTTTGAGACGTAAAATCTCAGTAATTATTGCCTCTATCTCTCTGAAAAAAATTGGGCTTACTGTATGGTGCCAGTTCTAAGGCTCAGATAAGTTTCATGCCTTAATTTAGATTACTGACGAGTCTGCAAAGTGCCGAAGATGGTACATCTGGCGATTTCGGTGAAATTATTTTTACGCGCGTCATGTTTTTTCTTGATTTTGATGCTGTATAGCAACTGAATTATACTAGGTGAATATTTGTTCGAGTACTTTTCTTATTCTCTATGTCCATGGCTTGCGATTGCTTGCAAATTATTCAATTTTGTTATTATTTTGTTTGTTTTGATGCACCTTAAACTTGCTGTTTGGTAGCCTGTTCTGTTGGTGTACGAAAATTACAAGTTATTAAATAAATAAAAAATTCGTAACTTTTTTATTTGTTGTCCGATTTTAATCATTTAAAGACTGTTGTTCATGGTTTGACAATCTGTATTTGTTCAATTCAAAATAACAGCAGTTTTCTGCAGTTGAAATTTTAGTTTGGGATACCTACGAAAACGCAACAAAGAGACATGTGACTGATCAATCAACATGTCGATACACGTAGAGAGAGGGATGTGCATCTCTTGACTGATTATGTAACTATGCCAAATGAGAAGTGAGATGATGAAGTGAAGCCTGTGGCTAGGACTGTGCGCTACTTGCGTTCTGAAGTGCACTTAGTGGTTGTCAGTAGCGCAGTTGGAAAGGGGGTGAGGTATGGTGATTTGGGGATGGGGAGGTCTACAGGAATGACGGTCACAGTCTCGTCTGATTAATTTACTTAGGGAGGTAACTCAAAATGTGTTCATTGCCTGTATTTTTTACTTCCCTTCAAATTCCGTATGCATGGATATAACGGGACTCTGCTACAACTACAACAGGGATTTTTTGTTAGTCTCACTATCCACGTTGTATCGGAGTTCCACTGTACCTGAGGTTGTATTTTCTGAAGTCTTTCGATAGAACCAAACAAAAGAGTGTTACAATAATCTATTCTACTAATTATATGAGAAAATACTAGTAATTTCGTTATATCAATATCCAGCATGGATCTTACACTTGGCAATTCTCTTTAAATAAAAATTACAATTTTGTATCATTTTAGAAATATGAGTTTGCACATTAATTTTACTGTCAAAAGAAGCACCAAGATTTCGGACAATGTTTCTAGATATGCTTACTTTACAATACAATCTCCAATATTAATATGGATAGATATTACAGCTAAAGTATTTCAGTGTTGTCATTGCTTAATTTTAATTTGTTAATTGTCATCCAGTCTTCAATGGCAATGATACACAACTCTAACCTTCAAATTCAGAAAAGTGAGTGGAGCAGGCACTTATGTTGGTAACAACAAGATATGAAGTGAATAGAAAAGTGCCAGAAGACAATAGAGAATAAAAATTTTTTCGCGGCGGTGGTGGGGTTTGAACCTGCGACCTTATTGGTACGACAACTCCGCCTGGCAGGTGAGAGCGTGGCTCTACCGTGTGAGCTATCCACGAACACAAAATATTCGTTTCAAACTCAAAGTCATTACTAGATCCCTCTCTCACCCACTTCTTGAGACCGCCGATTCATTCGTACACCACCATCGCGAATAATTTTGACCAGCAGTTAAGCTTAGTAGCCAATATTCTCAACACAAACATATAACATAGAAACGATTGAGACATTGAGTATGCTCCGGTGTATGGGGTGAATTTTTTAATTCAGAAAAGTGAGTGGAGCAGGCACTTATGTTGGTAACAACAAGATATGAAGTGAATAGAAAAGTGCCAGAAGACAATAGAGAATAAAAATTTTTCGCGGCGGTGGGGGTTTGAACCTGCGACCTTATTGGTACGACAACTCCGCCTGGCAGGTGAGAGCGTGGCTCTACCGTGTGAGCTATCCACGAACACAAAATATTCGTTTCAAACTCAAAGTCATTACTAGATCCCTCTCTCACCCACTTCTTGAGACCGCCGATTCATTCGTACACCACCATCGCGAATAATTTTGACCAGCAGTTAAGCTTAGTAGCCAATATTCTCAACACAAACATATAACATAGAAACGATTGAGACATTGAGTATGCTCCGGTGTATGGGGTGAATTTTTTAATTCAGAAAAGTGAGTGGAGCAGGCACTTATGTTGGTAACAACAAGATATGAAGTGAATAGAAAAGTGCCAGAATAAAAATTTTTCGCGGCGGTGGTGGGGTTTGAACCTGCGACCTTATTGGTACGACAACTCCGCCTGGCAGGTGAGAGCGTGGCTCTACCGTGTGAGCTATCCACGAACACAAAATATTCGTTTCAAACTCAAAGTCATTACTAGATCCCTCTCTCACCCACTTCTTGAGACCGCCGATTCATTCGTACACCACCATCGCGAATAATTTTGACCAGCAGTTAAGCTTAGTAGCCAATATTCTCAACACAAACATATAACATAGAAACGATTGAGACATTGAGTATGCTCCGGTGTATGGGGTGAATTTTTTAATTCAGAAAAGTGAGTGGAGCATACTCAATGTCTCAATCGTTTCTATGTTATATGTTTGTGTTGAGAATATTGGCTACTAAGCTTAACTGCTGGTCAAAATTATTCGCGATGGTGGTGTACGAATGAATCGGCGGTCTCAAGAAGTGGGTGAGAGAGGGATCTAGTAATGACTTTGAGTTTGAAACGAATATTTTGTGTTCGTGGATAGCTCACACGGTAGAGCCACGCTCTCACCTGCCAGGCGGAGTTGTCGTACCAATAAGGTCGCAGGTTCAAACCCCACCACCGCCGCGAAAAATTTTTATTCTCTATTGTCTTCTGGCACTTTTCTATTCACTTCATATCTTGTTGTTACCAACATAAGTGCCTGCTCCACTCACTTTTCTGAATTAAAAAATTCACCCCATACACCGGAGCATACTCAATGTCTCAATCGTTTCTATGTTATATGTTTGTGTTGAGAATATTGGCTACTAAGCTTAACTGCTGGTCAAAATTATTCGCGATGGTGGTGTACGAATGAATCGGCGGTCTCAAGAAGTGGGTGAGAGAGGGATCTAGTAATGACTTTGAGTTTGAAACGAATATTTTGTGTTCGTGGATAGCTCACACGGTAGAGCCACGCTCTCACCTGCCAGGCGGAGTTGTCGTACCAATAAGGTCGCAGGTTCAAACCCCACCACGCCGCGAAAAATTTTTATTCTGGCACTTTTCTATTCACTTCATATCTTGTTGTTACCAACATAAGTGCCTGCTCCACTCACTTTTCTGAATTAAAAAATTCACCCCATACACCGGAGCATACTCAATGTCTCAATCGTTTCTATGTTATATGTTTGTGTTGAGAATATTGGCTACTAAGCTTAACTGCTGGTCAAAATTATTCGCGATGGTGGTGTACGAATGAATCGGCGGTCTCAAGAAGTGGGTGAGAGAGGGATCTAGTAATGACTTTGATTTGAAACGAATATTTTGTGTTCGTGGATAGCTCACACGGTAGAGCCACGCTCTCACCTGCCAGGCGGAGTTGTCGTACCAATAAGGTCGCAGGTTCAAACCCCACCACCGCCGCGAAAAATTTTTATTCTCTATTGTCTTCTGGCACTTTTCTATTCACTTCATATCTTGTTCTAACCTTCAAATAACTTCATGCTCATCACACAAGTCAATAGGAAAGTAAAGTTGAGTATCATCAGCGTAAAAATGAAAGCCAGCAGAAAAAAAGCTAATGACATCATTAAGAGATGCAGTGTACATTGTGAATAAAAGAGGCCCTAAGACTAAGCCTTGTGGAATGCCAAAAGATAAGGGAACAGTATCAGAGACATGTTTGTGATTTATGCCGACAAACTTCCCCCTACCACTCAGATAAGAATAAAACCAATTTAAAACTGCCCCATCAATGCCATATACACGTTTTAATCTGACGAGATCATGTTGATAGATGATATCAAAGGCCGCACAAGAATATGTTGATCAATTATATTAAAGGCCGCACTGAGATCGAGAAGTTTAACAAAGAATAACACTTTTTTCTTAACCAAGTAATTAATAATATCATTATGTCCCTCCCCCTTCTTCCTATATAACATTAGTAAAAAACCCACTCCATATAAGTTGATGATCTTTTATCACTCGAGACCCACAATAAAATCATAAACAAACATTTCCATTAGTTAAAAAAAAATCGACCAGTAAGAATTTTCATTAGTTAAAAATGTCCGTGATGATTGGCACACACCAATGTGGCGTAGGTGCTTTGCCTGGCGTCCGTGCTCAATGTACATAAGCAGTAAGGAATAGGTTTGATTTATCGATATCACTCTCACCACTCACATCATCGCAAATTCCAAGTCAAGATTATTTTTAGTTTTCAAAACCCAGGCCACCCTATCTAATTAGTATAAATTTTATCAAGAATTCGAGTAAAGTCTACAACTACAACTACAATATCGCTGAAAAGAAAGATCAGTGAAGTTGAAAACTCTGGCAAGCTACAGAAAATCATCACAGAGGAATTTGGCACACCAGCCCATTCAGTCTCGACGATTTACAAGAAGCGTGACCACTACAGTACAGGGACCTCTACTTCTCTGGTCAATTTGATGCGACCAAGCAACGTCAGTGGAAAGCACAACATGAATCACGAAGGGCCATATTTATTCTAATTTGGCTCGCTTTGTTGACATGCATTTTTGCTCATTCACTTACACTCCGGTCAAGTTGATTTTTGGCATCGTCTTATCCGGAGTCTACTGTACTGTATGTCAGGACCCCACCCAGGCCAGAACATTTCTGCTCTAACATTGGCAAAAACAATGTATGTAAGATAAGCAAAAGTTCTTTCTTGAAATCCAGTTTACTGGGGAACTTTGCTTTTAGAGGGATAGTAGACGAAACAAAAGTGGCCTCTCTGCATCTGATTAGATGGGAAAAATTATATATATAAAAATAATTCACAGATGGATCATTTCAATAAAGCAGGTGTTCCGGTTAAGTGGCCGCTAGTTGCGACCTATTTTCAATGTCCAGTTAATCCAATGAGCCGCAAACATTGTAGGGGCAACTATTTTTGCAATATGTTTTAAACAATCACTCTTGACAGGTGATAGAGGCATAAAAATAAATATTGGGGGCTGGGCCAGGAGTGGCATAGCAGAAGGCCCGGTCTGTTTTTATTTTTATAATTATAGTGTTTCCCAGTGATAGGGACAAAAAAAAAATATAACCCAACAAAACAACTACAGTATAACAACAGAGATGATTTACAAGGAATAAAGATATCATCTCTCAAATAAATAAACTATACATTTGACTGCTTCCACCTCAGCTAAAGATCCCCACCATGACCAGGAAAAAACACCTGAGCAATCACAATCCAGAGCAAAAACACGGAAAAGGAAAACAGATAAAGGGGGATAGAAATAGAAGACAAAGCAAAGGTGCAATCTGGAAAATGAAATATAGGGGGATAGAATAGAAGACCCAGCAAGTGACCTCGATGGGTAATACAGCCTTACTCTATGTAACTGAAGGCAGTGGGTTTTAGTTTTGTTTTTGTTTGTTTTTAAGGGTTTTACGGCGCTTGCAACACATTAAGGTCATATCAGCGCCAGGAAAAAGGAAAAAAATGGTTAATAAAAAGTTATAGAATTACAAATAAAGCATCCAAGAAAAGGTAAGACAAAGGGGAATTGGTTCAAATAGGAAACGTGTAGATTCCAAGAGCACACTATCAATGTACTTAGTTTGAGATCACCTAAAAGTCTCATCTAGACACAAGCACAGGCCCCCACTAAGAGGAATACACTCAAATGTTTACAAATCATTAATCATATATAATAATAATAAGTAAACAAAGCATAATACAGTGCATAACAGTGAGATGATTTACAAGGAAAAAAATATCTCCCAAAACTATCTATACATTTGACTATTTCCCTCTCAGTAAGGGCATCCGGCCAGGACAAAACCACGTAAGCTGTAATCGCATTCCAAGACAAAGACAGAAAGCAGGTTGGAAAACAGATAGGGGGATAGAAGACACATTGAGCACCTCCCTGCCCACTACGGGAGGCCAGGAACCCCACCCAGGGTTTTAATTTTAACACACACCTACCAGTCAGACTATTTGGTCTTGAACAAGTCGTATAACAATTGCCTACTTGGTAGAGCTGCACTACGATTGATGCTTGGTGTCATGGTCTGATGAGCACTCAAGAGTTGACTACATTTATATATAAAACAAAAATGTGATAAACGAGGCCCCCAGAATTTACTAGATACTTTAAAAAAAGAACAAATGACGAATTGTTTAAGATGATAATGATGTGAATAGAAAGATGATATTTAATTAAATGCGTATTCTTATAAATGACTGGTGATCACAGTTACAAATGAGAATATGATGATATAACGTATGTGTAAAATTGGGTGAACATATCTCCAACAAGAGAACGTTGTCAAACGGATGTCCCCAAGGCTGCGTGAGTTCCCCAATCCTGTACATTCTCAATTACCAACAATAAAAACATATTTTATACCATCTGGGAGAAGGTTTTGTCAGATTAAATGTAGAACTAACAAGTCTGTCTTCTGCATTTTTTGCCAAATTGGGACCTAAAATTTGCCAAAAAACAAACCAAAATTTGCCAAAAAGACCAAAATTTGCCAAAAAATTTGCCCAGGAGAACTAAGCATTTCAGTAAAAATTAACACGCGATACAGAAAAAAAAAATATAAAAGACAATTTATTACATTTAAGGAGGCTACATTATGAATAGCGTTGTTACAAAAATTTTAAAGGATCATTATCCGTAGAGAGTAGCTTCCCTTGGTTTGGGCCCAGGCAAAGCTGCAACATTTCTCAAGTTTCGCACTTTTTTTTTTTCGTTATTTTGTTTTCGCTTTTTTTCTCTCAAAATTTGTCACGCGATTTGCCAATTTACCCAAAATTTGCCACGATTTACCAATTTTGGGAAATTTGCCAAAATTTGCGGATCGCCCTGATATTTGCGGCCGCAAAAAATGCAGATGACAGACAAGTATAAATCAACGTTTGTTCCATCAGCAATAAAAATATTGAATATTTCATATGGTAGGTACAGAAAAGCCAAGGATTGATTCGTTGACTGATTAACTGATTAATTTATTTAATGTTAGATTAACTGACCAATTGATAATGATGATAATTTTTGGTGTCGAATTGCCACAATTGTAAATTGAAGACGAAATGAATATGTTTATGTTGTGTATCGCACGTGTGAAAGAAAGCGAGGAAGAGAGAGAGACAGTGAGTGAATGAGAGAGAGAGAGAGAGAGAGAGAAAATAGGTAGGAGTGAAATATCTGTTCAATGTTATAGTGATCATTTAACGTTATAACAAGTGTAACTAAATGACAAATCGCCATATTTATGGACAATAAAGATCTATTATTATTAATCTTGTTGAGATGATGATATTGTTACACAGACTCGTGAGGTTCCACTTCCAGTATTTGCAATTCTTGCTCGTCAGGACCCGGGCTTGATGGAATCTTGACAACATTTCAACTGGCAAAGGTGATAAAGGCAGCTCTGGCGTCTTGATGGCGGAAATCAAAATTAGTGAAGTGCTCCACAAAGTCTCGAGAGTAAGATATAAACCTTTGAAATATAGGTAATATGAGGAGTGGAATATTGTGGCCATTAAGGCATAAGTTCTTGAGAGAAGTGAGTAACGAAGATTAAATCAATTAGCTTTTATAATAGGTGGCTACGTGATAAAATGTTGAATAAAAAATATTCACTAATTTGAAATGAATTCAAATAGAAGGCTATTAAAGGATAATCTAATTTTAGAAAGTAAAGTTTTTCTAAGCCTACCGAAATATAACTGCAGTGTGATGAACTCCATTCTTATGTTTGTATTAGTATTACTAAAATAAAACCTTAATAAAAATAAAGGTGAATCGTTATTATGTGACACTTGGGTTATTTCAGTTTTTTCTTGACACAGACCCTCCAGTGCCAAGTGTGATTCAATCCTCAATTATTCCACTTTCATGCTACAATACAATTTGTTAAATACACTCGTCTTCTTTAGGAAAAAATTCACTTGCATTTTCCCTTTGTCTTACGTGAACACCTCGGCAGTTCTTATTTTTAAGACTTTGCATACACATGAATCCAGGTCCTGCCATCTGCCTTTTAATGCAACTCTTCACTATTTTCAATTCTTTGCCTTTTATGAAAATTTTGATGCTTCTTTAGACTTTTCATCCATTTAAATCTTCTACCACAAACATCACATGTAAAATGTCCTACATCAACATGCTCTAACTGATGCCTTTTAAAGTTATTTCTGAATTTAAATTTTGCAGGACACAAAGAGCATTCAAAAGGTGTCTCTTCTTTGTGACCAATTAAATGTCTTCGTAAAGAAGAACTTAACCTAAACAGTTTGTTGCACACATTACACTGAAAGGCTTTTTCATCAGGATGGC
Source organism: Berghia stephanieae (assembly GCF_034508935.2). Taxonomy (NCBI): domain Eukaryota; kingdom Metazoa; phylum Mollusca; class Gastropoda; order Nudibranchia; family Aeolidiidae; genus Berghia; species Berghia stephanieae. The sequence goes on along the minus strand of NC_088367.1, from coordinate 16,266,235 downwards.
TTTCCAAATGCTTTTCAAATGCCCTTTTTGTAGTAAATTGTTTGTCACAAAAATTACAATGAAGCACTTCCCTTTTTATTCCTGTACACGACTTCTCATGGAGAGATTTAAAGTCATTTCGTTTAAAAGAGTTGCCGCATAATGAGCATATGTAAGGCCTTTCCTCACTGTGTGAATATTTCATATGCTTGGCTAAACTACCTGAACGTTTGACAGTTTTGCCACAAATATCACACAGATAATTTTTATCATTCGAGTGTACCACAATATGTGCTTTGAGACGACTCCTGTCCAGAAATTTCTTTCCACAAACCCAACACTGTTTCTGAGGTAGTACCCTATCATTATGTACATAAAATATATGAAGGGAAACTGCTCTTTGCCCTGAAAATGTATTTCCACAATATTCACAAGGGAATCTCTTAGTCTTAGCCCTTTTCTCATTCTCTAATCCATTTTCTTGTTCATCACCATTTGACTCTTCATTATCAGGAACTGCAACATTATCAACCAAAGACTGATCAGCCATATTATCAACGCCATCATCATGATTATACTCTCCAATGGTTTCTCTGGTATCATCTTCAATGCTGGGTTCTGCCTTGTTTGAAATGGGAGATGAGTTGATGTGGAAAGTTGGAAATTTCGTTTGGAGCAGATCATCTGTTGAATGAAATAAATAAAATATTCACATAGATATTTGTCATGGTCTCAAGTGAGTAAAGAGCTACTCGACTATGCATAAAGATATATGTAGAATGAGGCCCCAGAATTTACTAGTTACTATAAATGAAAAACAATTAACGATTTGTTTACAATGAAATAAAATAATGATGAAATTTAATTAAAAGAGATAACCAGTGATCGTGGCAGTTACAAATAGAGATATGAATATTTTACGTAACTTATGATAATATGTCAGGTTCATAAGTTTACGTTTCCAGGCAGTTGATGGGCTTGGATGATCTATTCCTCTGATAACAGGATCGGACTCGTAAAATTCCACTTCCAGGCAATTGGTAAGAGGTTATTGTGTAGTCCTTTGACAGCGGGCTTGGGTTTGATCCTTGAAGATTATACAATCAAAGTTAAAAGCTCCGGCGTCTTAATGGTGTAGATATAATATCTACAAAGTCCCAAAAGATAAAAATCTTCCAGTATATATATAGGAATAGAGCGACTGGCCGTCCGGCATAGATTGTGGAGAGAAAGTGAGTGTCAAATGTTAGACCTATCAGCTTTTATAATAAGTGGCTACGTGACAGAATGTAGAACGAAAAGTATTCACTAATTAGAAATTAATTCGAGGGAAGGCTATAAAAGGAAAGACGATCTAATATTAGAAGGTAAAGTTTATCTAAGCCTACCGAAATATAACTGGAGTGAGATGAATTCAGTTCTTAATAAAATAAAATTTAATAAGATAATTGTGAACAACCTTTACTGTGACACCCCCCACCCACGTTTAAAATATGCTCTTTAACCATTATGGGAAAGATAGATTTTACAAACGGAAGTAAATTTACTATCATGATACTCTAGCATTAATCCATTGTTATGATTTGTGCTACAATTAAATTATTTATTAACTAGACATGGAAATGTTTATATTAACGTAGGTATATGAATGGGTGACAATAACAATGAAAGATTGTGATTACAAATCATTGTGATGAACAACATGATGGCAATGTGATTACAAATCATTGTGATGAACAACATGATGGCAATGTGATTACAAATCATTGTGATAAACAATAGTGATGGCAATGAAGCATGATTTAAGTCGATGATATGAAGGTAATTTACTGAATGAAATGAATGAAAATGTAAATGGAATATTGACATTTCAATTATTAATCATAAATGAGTGAAAATTCATAACAATAATAGATAAAGAGAAGATTTCCCAAATCATGAATGGGTATGGTATATATATATCCAAACAATACTCAATGTTACATTAAGTTGGGTCATCATGTTTACAAATAAAATTATCGAAATTGTGCGTTCTGATTTGGCATAATTTGCGAGGTAACTAACAGTATGCATGGGAGGTTAAGTTATACCCTTCTCACGTGTTTATACTAATCGAGAAAGTAGGTCGGCGTGAATATTTTCACAGCCTGGTATGTGAGAGGTACTGAAAGTGTAATTTTGCAAAAATAGACTCCACCTTAGTACTCTACTATTATTCATTTTGTTATTTCTTATGTACGTGAGTGGTTTATGGTCCGTTTCGACCACAAACTCTTTTAGCAGTAGATATCTGCTGAATGTCTTTAAAGCAAAGACGATGGCCAGTCCTTCACGCTCTATTACAGAGTATCGTGATTCTCTGTCCAATAATTTTCTGCTTGCATATAAGCAAGGCATTAGAGTTCCCTCATGTTCCTGTAATAGTACACCTGCGATGCCCTTATCAGACGCGTCAGTTCTTACAACAAATTCTTTTGATATGTCGGGTAATTTAAGAATTGGTTCTGAACAGAGTAATGCCTTTAATTGGTTAAAGCTATTCTGACACACTTCTGTCCAAACAATTTTGTTCGGTGACCCATTCTTTGTCAGATTTGTTAGCGGTGTCGCGATGTGCGCGAAGTTGTAAATGTATTTCCTGTAAAAATTTAGGAGCCCAAGTACTTTGCGTACTTCTTTTTTTGTCTTAGGTGGTTGCAATTGTGCGATTTTTGTTTGTTTTTCTGTCTCGGGTGTCTGTGTCCCATGACCAACGGTATGATCAATCCTGCATTTGAAGCTTCGATATTAGTAAACATAGGTTGCGACACTGTGTCTCTATCAAAATATTTTTTTAGCATATTTGCATGGAATGTCTTTGTTGTGTTGTTAATTTTAATCTCGTAATTAACATTAGATTTTACTGCTGCTATTTTGAATGGTCCTTTCCATGTAGCTAAAAGTTTACTCGAGTCATCGGGTAAGAGTATTAGTACTTTGTCACCAATCTCAAATTTTCTTGACTTGCTTTTTCGATCGGAGTATTCCTTGTATTTCTCTGCTTTTTTAGTGACGGATTCCTGTGCTAGCTTACACGTGTCCTCTATTCTGTCTTTCAGGTTTCTTACATATTCGTAAGCAAACATAATTTCGTTATTGTCCTCCTCATTCCCTTTACAAATGTCGGCTACTATATTGATCGGGCCGCGACGTGATCGTCCATACATCAGCTCAAATGGGGAGTAGCCTGTAGATTCTTGGGGTATTTCTCTATATGCAAATAGGATTGCTGGTAAGTATCTGTCCCAATCATCTGGTTTTTCTGCTGACACTTTTCTTAACATATTCTTTAGAGTGCCATTAAATCTTTCACAAAGACCATTTGCTTGGGGGTGGTAGGGAGTTGTGAATGAGTGTTGGATTCCCATGAGTTTCATGGTTTCATGCATCATATGTGATGTAAATTGGGGTCCATTGTCCGACAGTATCTCATTTGGTATGCCTATTCTAGTAAAAATTGTCATCAATGCTTCAGCTATGTGATCCGATGTAGTTGATTTCAATGCTATCGCTTCTGGCCACCTGGTTGCGTAATCGACTAGTGTTAGTATGTGTGTATGGTTTCTATCTGATTTTGTTAAAGGGCCTATAATGTCAATTGCAACTTTTTGAAAAACTTTTTCAATAACTGGGGTTGTCTCTAATGGCAATCTCGGTATTCTGCCTTTTGCGACTCTTCTTTGGCATGTGTCACACGATTTCACATATTCTCGGACGTCTTTAGTAATTCCAGGCCATGTGAAATTCTCGGATATTCTCTTCAATGTGGAAGAGCTCCCAAGATGTCCAGAAGTTATTGAATCGTGCGCTATTCCAAGGATTTTGTTTCTGTAAATACTCGGCGTGACCAGTTGTTTAGCTATTTTGTTTCTTTTCCTATGTAACCTGAACAGAATATCTTTTTCAATGATGTATTCAACTTTTGATTTCGTCCCTTTGTTTGCGATATTGAAATATGATGTTAAAGTCGGGTCCTTTTTCTGTTCTTCAATGAACGTGTTCCTGTCAAATTGTTGTGGTTCTAGAGAAATAGTCATTGGCTTCTCTGTTGTCTTAGTCATCTTTCTTGTTTCTGCTAGACAAGCTGTTTCTTGGGTTAATGACCATTCTTTTACATCTGTTGGGTTGTCTTTAAGACCTTTTATATTGCCAACAATAACATCAGCGACGGGGTTGGGAAGTATACAGCATTCCACTATTCCTGTATAGTATGGGGTTTCTATGTACACGTTAGCTGTTTCAAAGGTTTCGACTGTGCCACTGAATGTGATGCATTGTACCGTTTTTTCCAGTTTTGTCTTCGTCATTGATCAAAGATGTTTTTATTCCTACTGTACTGCATCCTGTGTCTCTCAATATTTTGCAATCAGTTCCATTAGCTTTGCCTTCACAAAAAAATAGCGATCCTGATTTGTGAGTTTGTGTTAAAAGTGACATACCTTTCACGCAATACACATTTATATTTTCTCCTGACATTACTCGTGTCTGATTGTTTACACTTGTTTGGAGTGATGCATTTGCAGTTTCTTTTGGATATCCCACGATTTTGTAACATTTGTCTGCTGTGTGGCCTTTCATTCCACAATATTGACATTTAATTATAGGTTTGTTGGTTTTCTTATACTCAGTATTATTGTCAGTGCTATTTCTTGTTTTGTTTTGATAGGATCGGCTATGGTCTCTATTGAACTGTTTGTTCCATGGTTTGTTACTATGATCATCTTGTTTCACTTGCGTGTTCCGAGTGATTGATCGGCTCGTTCTATTTGAGTACTGAACTTTAGGTGTACCTGGACTCTGAGCAGCAGCAGCGTAGTATGGTTCCTTCAATGTTCTGCTAAGGGGTGTCGATGGATGTGCGCTGTTAAAGTTTTCTGCGTAGATTTTTAATTTGTCCAAGTTTTCTGGCTTTCTCTCTTTAAAGAATGCGACTAAATCTGGGTTGCAAGCTTGATAGATTCGATTCTTCAGCGTGAGATAGTAAAGGCCTGCAAAGTCGTCTTGTTTTACGTTTGCCAACTCAAGCCACCGATTTAGAAATTGAGTAATTCGGTTCACGAATGTATTAAAGTCTTCTCCACTTTCCGGTTTTGCAGTGTGAAACCTTTCCTGGTAACCATCTTCCGTTAATCTAAATCTTTTTAGTAGAGCGTCTTTAATTTTTCCATAGTCATCTGCATCTTCAGTTGTTAAGGTATAGAAAACTTTTAGCGGTTCTCCAGATAAGCAGTTAATCAAGGCTGTGGCCCATTTGCTTTCTGGCCAACGATAACCTTTAGCCTGAACTTCGAATCGGTGTAAGAAGGATTCTAGACAGTCTGAGCGTTCATCGTATGTTGGCATGCGTGGAAGTTTCACGAAAAATTCATCACTATTATTATGTTTTCTTTCATGACCGGTTTTTGTTTTTTCAATTTCCAGCATCATTTGGGTCCTTTTGGTTTCTTCTTCTGCTAAAGCTATTTGTCTTTTTAGTTCCCTTTCTTGGACTCTTTCTTCTCGTTCTTCTCTACGTATTCTTTCTTCGTGTTCTTTTTCTTCTCTACGAATTCTTTCTTCATTTTCTTCTCTACGAATTCTTTCTTCGTGTTCTTTTTCTTCTCTACGAATTCTTTCTTCATTTTCTTCTCTACGAATTCTTTCTTCATTTTCTTCTCTACGAATTCTTTCTTCTTTTTCTTCTTTTATTTTCTCTTCGCACCATGAAAATATTCTTTCCTGGGGTATTTCTAAGTCCTTTGCGAGACTTAAGTATCTTTTATATGCTTCCATTTTGCAATAAATTAGTTACGATGTTTTATATATATATATTGACAGGATACTGTTACTGACTGTTTTATTTATTTACACTTACTGGAATGAACTGTTCTATTTTTAGAAATCTCTCTCTCTCTTATTTCAACTTATTATGTATGTTGAATTTGATGCCTTTTATCGTTATATCTTATAAAGCAATGTGTCAATACAATGTGGAGTTATGACTTGAGTCCATAACAATGTGTCAATCGCGTGTACTCTAAACTATGTTACTACGAAAAATGTATCACCAATGTGTGTGACTCGTCGTTAGTTTGTGTACAATTATTCGCAATGACGCTAATATACTAGAGTGTGATAACAATAATAGGATGCCAAAATAATCCCAAGTTATCTATCACTAAATATAACACGACGGCTAGTAGACTCCTTTTATTATTATTTAGTTTTTAAAGACTCACTTTTCAGAACATAATATATAAGTGGTTTTCGGTAACAGTAGTATGCCAAAAATGTATTTAAAACAAATCACTATGCAAAACAAATCACGATGTCTATAGTTACTATGTGATGCCCAACTCATGTAAAAGAGAATAATGAAGGATATATTTACCAACTCAGTTCGTGGCTGGGACCTCTCTCTTGTTCAATGGTTGTTCAACAATTGTAATTAGGCATTGAAGAGTGTTTAACAGTGATGTCTGAAATACAAAACAATAAAATATCGTAAGATTTACAATAGTTACAAAATGTGTTCACAACACTGAGTGATTGGATGATAGGTGAATGAATCGTTATGGAATGTAAACATATTGAAAACAATTCATGAATGAGGCAAACAACAAAATGAAATGAGTGATATAATAACAAAGTGGACAAGGAATGAATGAATGAATGAAAAACTGAGTGAATAAATGAATGAATGAATGGATAATGTATGAATGAAAGAATGAAGGGAGGAATAAATGTATGAATGATTGGATAAATGAGTGAATAAACGAATGAATGGATGAATGAATGAATGAATAAAATAAATGAATGAAACAATGAATGAATGAATGATTTATAAATGAATAAATGGATGAAGGAATGAATCAATAAAATGCTATTCAATTTGAATGAAAGAATGAATGGATAAATTGCTATTCCATTTAAATGAAGAAATGAAAAAGAAAAAAAAATTAATCCTGTAAATAGGGAGTTCAATTAAAATATGATCAAGTGGGGCAATTAAGAGTTTTACAATTTAAACTTTAAAGTTAGATGAAATAGATATAAGTAACTAAATAAATTCAATTCTTTATATGTGTCCCCTCCAAAATGTCATGGTCTCAAGTGAGTAAAGAGCTACTCGACTATGCATAAAGATATATGTAGAATGAGGCCCCAGAATTTACTAGTTACTATAAATGAAAAACAATTAACGATTTGTTTACAATGAAATAAAATAATGATGAAATTTAATTAAAAGAGATAACCAGTGATCGTGGCAGTTACAAATAGAGATATGAATATTTTACGTAACTTATGATAATATGTCAGGTTCATAAGTTTACGTTTCCAGGCAGTTGATGGGCTTGGATGATCTATTCCTCTGATAACAGGATCGGACTCGTAAAATTCCACTTCCAGGCAATTGGTAAGAGGTTATTGTGTAGTCCTTTGACAGCGGGCTTGGGTTTGATCCTTGAAGATTATACAATCAAAGTTAAAAGCTCCGGCGTCTTAATGGTGTAGATATAATATCTACAAAGTCCCAAAAGATAAAAATCTTCCAGTATATATATAGGAATAGAGCGACTGGCCGTCCGGCATAGATTGTGGAGAGAAAGTGAGTGTCAAATGTTAGACCTATCAGCTTTTATAATAAGTGGCTACGTGACAGAATGTAGAACGAAAAGTATTCACTAATTAGAAATTAATTCGAGGGAAGGCTATAAAAGGAAAGACGATCTAATATTAGAAGGTAAAGTTTATCTAAGCCTACCGAAATATAACTGGAGTGAGATGAATTCAGTTCTTAATAAAATAAAATTTAATAAGATAATTGTGAACAACCTTTACTGTGACAATATTGATAGGCAAAATTGCTCCTGATTATTTCAATGCTTAATTTTATTTTTGTTAAAAAAATATATTTCACATTGAAATTATGCCAGGGTGAACCAGATTCCAAACATTGAATCTACAGTTGAAATGGTTGGAACTAAAAAAGTTAGTAGCTTGAGAAACTGCATCCATTCTTCTCAATGACTCTAATTGATTCAAATAAAGTTTTACAAATTAGACCTGAAAGTCAAATTTATTTGATTCACCCAGACATACGAGTTAAAGTGACAAACCCATCAGAATGGATTACACGGCAATACGCTTAAGATAAACTCCCGGGGACCAGAAAAAAAAGTTTGTCTTATCCAAAACTCAAGGGGAACCAGATTCCAAACATTGAATCTACAGTAGAAATGGTTGGAACTTAAAAAAAGTTGAAACTTCGGTAGCTTGAGAAACTGCATCCATTCTTCTCAATGACTAATTGATTCAAATAAAGTTTCAGCAACACAAACATTTGTTTAATCTAAATGTTATCCTTTAATAAATACAGCCCAGCTTCTTGTTAAGCTAAGAGTAAGAGTGACATTTTTTTTTGACAATTATTTGTCTATCAGAGTCATGCTGGCCTAGCTCTGATTACTGATTGGTGAGTCCTTGAAATTAGCCTAGTGAGGGGTGAGTGGAGATGTGCATGGCATAGATGATACAATGGTGAGGGAAGGGCAGGGATGAAAGAAAAAGGCCTTGGCCCAGATAAAGATCTCAACAAGTGTGTACGAAAGGTGTCAGACAAAGCAAGAAAGAAAAATAGAAAAAAAAACATCCCAAAAAATTTGTCAACCCCGACTGGGGATCGATCTTCAGACCTCCTGAATACCAGTCAGATGTGCTACCATTACACCACAGAGGCTCACGATAGTTGGGACACTATCAATACTTATATTCTTCACAACTATCGGGAGCCTCTGTGGTGTAATGGTAGAACGTCTGACCAGTAATCAGGAGGTTTGAGGTTTGATCCCCAGTCGAGGTAGACGGAATTTTTGGGATGGCTTATTTCTTTCTTGCTACGCGGACCCTTGGCCCAGACTCTACTCACGAGTACTGTAATTGCCCTGGCTCCCATACCCACAGTCTCTAGTGTGCTATGACAAAAGCACAAATCCACATGTATATGAGTGTGTGCATCATGTGGCAACATACTAATACTTGTGTATTTCAGTGAATCTTTGCACACACTACACACTCGAATAATACAGCTAGCTGGTGTTGTTTCTTGATTGCAGCAAGTGAATGTATTGCGCGATGAGGAGACTCCCTGCCTATCCCAGTCCCAGTCGTGCAGTTACAGATTGATGAGTTTGATCTTATCGAGACGAGCTCACGGACGGAGTTTATCTTAAACGTTGTAAATTACTAATGATTAAAAGATGAAAAATCAGGACGAGCCTCAGAATTTATTTTAAGTGAGAGTTTATCTTAAGCGGACTGCAGTGTATATGAGAGCACATTGACACCAAGGTATTTGTTGTGAGGAACTCACTGGACGAATTGGTCCTTTAATTTTAACGGTTCTATCAGTTCCTTCACTCTCTTAAAGCCAATCACTAGCTTCTTTGTCTTGCTTATGTTTAGCTCTAGGTGGTGGGCATCACAAAAAGGCACGAATCTATCAATTGGCGACTATGTGGTCTTGTGGTATGACACTCGCTTTCGGATTGGAAGTTCCTGGATTCGAGCCTTGCTCAGCACATAGTTGAGTCCTTGGAAAAGGCTCTTTACTCACCATACTCAGATGTAAAATGAGTACCAGGCCGTTAACAGTGTTGTTCTGTCCGAAAAGAATGTAATATCACCTAACAGGCGTCATGTGTCGTCCTACATGTTAAGTCATGCTGTTGGCCTGAGACCTTTTGTAAAGCGCTTGAGACTTCGAGTGGATATTGCACTATAGAAAAACTCTCATTCAGGCCTTTATGTGCCAGCCCCCTTGATTTTTTCAATTTGACATGGACCAAGGAGCTGATGAAGGCAATCTGATGACTTTTACTGAGATTGTTGACTACCTCTGCTTTCATTTTTATTGTCTTTTGAGGTATCTGTTGCATACAGACCACAGTTAATGCAGAATGTTTTGGGATTTCTGAAAGCTGCAACCGCAAAAGTATTTGACCTACATACAAAATACAGATTTAAACTATGCAATGATAGATCTACATTGTGGCCAAATTTCATTTTAGTGATATAAAAAGTTAGGGTTTGAAAACATGGCAAAATGTGCAGCCCCAAGAAGTTTGAAGTCTCCAGAGACCTTAGCAGTCAAGGAGTTAATGACAAGCAGAACAAGGACTACATTACATTCACCATATGTCTATTAATGCAACTGCGCCAAAATCCCAAATATGGAACTTTTAACAATGTTTTATCTAAAATGTTTTAAAATATTATTGTGCAAAGACTTACCATCTTGAATTAACTTCGAATTCTTGTCAATCCAATGTGGAATAACATCGTGTTCTGCAGTCATCTGCAAATAGAAAGTGGAATGCAGATTGGGAAAGTTGAAAAGCAATATAAAAATGTTTATTTCCTTGTTTTATTTTATTTTTATGGTGAATGAATGAATGAATAAAACACAATTTTAATCGGAGTTCAGTAATGAAACATTGCACAACCCAAAATGGGATTCGAATGATTGAGCTACAGATCACAATAAGAGCAGCATCATAAAAGCACAAAGTCACATCATCAATAAGTTATAATTTTCCTATGTATGTCCCAGGGGCGGTTGGTCACATTGTATTTAAGGCGGCACAAATCCGAAATACAGAATCAAATTTTATTGGTCTAGTTAATTTAACTTAATTTGACCTACTTTGTATGTGTGTGTGTGTGTGTGTGTGTGTGTGTGTGTGTGTGGAGGGGGGTATTGCATTGTTTGCATATGTGCGTGTATTTGTGTGTGCGTGTATGTGTGTGTGTTAGAATATTAACGAGACGTACTCACAAAAGAGCATCAATTATCTTGGACAAAACTTGTCTGTTAACTTTCATCTGTTCATTATAACGACTCACAGACGCAGCATGTCCTGTTTCCAACTGATTTCATATATCTACAACGTTGAAAAGTTTATATTTAACAGCATCTGTGACATGGCTATTTCATTCAGAATGTTTCTTCAGTGCCTGAGAGATGTGCGCAATATCACTGAATCCTCCTGTTGTCCGTTATAGCATACATCACCAAAAATCAAGCAATAAAAACAATGAAGCGTTTTACGGCTTTCACTGGCAGTAAGCCATTCAACATTTTAAAAATAATCATTATTAAATCGGCGCTGTCTCCTCGGTGTGTTAGAAACTAAGTTAAAATTCACTGGTTTGTGTGGACCTAAATCTTTCACCACGATTTTCTCTTGAGGGGATAAGTGTCGGAATTGATTATCAATTAAAAAATCAACATGATTCATGATTGGTTACAAATTACAGAAATAACTTTTTAAAATAAAATGATTCAAGATAAAAACAGGTAGGTTTCATAAACAATGACAACAGCGATAATACATTTTCTCTGAATACTAACGGTATGACACACAACTTTAGAATAATTGAATTTAAAAATCCACATTTAATTCCAAACGCAAAGCACTTGTTAACTTCACACACAATCAGCGACATCTTTATATACTATTATTAGACAATGCACACAATACAAGTTGAGTAGGATCGTTGGGAGTGTGCGGGGATGAAGGACTCCGTGGGGTCAGGGATTTTTATTTATAGTACCATGGGGCTCTTCTCGGTGCATACTTTGTTTACTGTTCTTTTTGATATTTAATAATATATTTAAGCAAAACCAACAATGATAAAATATATATTTATTGCCATTCTCTTCATCCGTATATCTAAGTGAAGCAAAGCCTCTTCTTTCAGTGATAAAACTGATATGGTTTTAATTTATCCCAAGTAGGACCTCAGGGCGTGCATCGCTAGATTGGCCGTCTTGGCCTAATTATTTTAGCAGTGAAAGACAATAGTTAGTTGGGGAGGGAGGGTGGAGGGAGATTGGGGAGTGGTAACTAACTTTCTTCAAGGTACAACAGAGTATAGGATAAGGACAGGACGGCCAAACGAATACTGGCTCATATAAACAAACAAAAAACTTCCCCACCACACCACACCCTCCGCTCATTGTCACCCCGCGCAGGCAACGGGGGAAAGATGAAACGTGCCGATTTGACGCTACCTTCGCGGAGCGACGCACGAGTCGTCAAATATTAAATTCAAAACAAAAAGCAGTATGTGCTAAATTTTTAATTTTTATCAAAATTTTAAAATTGAAGTTTTTTGTTTGGTTGACATGCTAATCTACGGAAAATATAGGGCGGACAAAACAACTTCGCTCTATTGACCGACCGCCAGTGGTATGTCCCGTGGTAATTCATCTGCAAAGCAAATTTTTGACCTGTTAATGCTATGATAATAAATAATCAAAACTATAACTATAATCATTTGAATTTGGGGTGTATATTTAATTTCCTCAAGCTCTCCACTCACCTCATCGGTATTCATGATGGTTTCAATCAATTCATAAACCTTTTTCATCTCATGTCTACCTTCTGGGTTTCCATCCATGACTTGAACTAGACTAAGCAGGTCAAGATCGATACTGCCAAGATGATAGAATGCATTGGTAAGAATATTTTTTTTAATTTAATGTTTAAATTTCATAAAAATAATAACAAATGGAAGGCCTTAAAAAAAAAAAATGAGTATGTTTTTAAAAAATGAGATTTTCGAATTTTGATTCAGTTCCGCTATCAAATTTAGGACATTTCTTTTTCTTATCACTTTTATATTTTTAAAATGCTGCTTTTCAGATCTTTGGTACAAAGTGATTTTAAAGAACTACATTCAATATATTTACACTCTTGTATTCATTTAGTTCTTAACTAATCTGCTGGAGCTTCACAGCTTGCATGTACTTTTTGTTTGGGTCGAATATGTGAACCTACATCCTAGAACATTCACTAGGCCTCAATGAAAAAATGCAAGAGCATCAGTATAGAATATTCAGTTTTCGGAACTAAATCAACCCTGAAGCAAGCATGTTAGTTAATACCCAATGATTTAGACATAACATAAAGGCAACACTGATTATCAATAAAGATTGAGCTTATGGAGAGACCATGAATATAAAGTAACTTCTTCAGGTGAACACATTTGTATGATAGACACTTGTCGTGATGGACACAGTAGTCGAGCATGACAGAAGGTTTTTTTCCTATGTTTGTTCTTTGTATGAAGGACAAGTGTCTAATGCAGACGTGGACAGGTATTTCATCAACATAATGTCCTATGCATGTGTTTAAAGAAGAAAGTGGACAATTATATAATGGCAAGACATTTATTGGCTGCATACCTACTCTTCTTGGGGAAAAAATGTTGATGGGAACTTAAATTTTACAGTATAAGCAAAATAAGCGGCAAAGTTGATATGTGAAAATGATTGATTGATTAACAGAAAATCCAACTAACTAATCAATTTTTTACAAGTTTACTGTAAGGCCCTGAATGTGTGTAGGAGGGGATATCACAATTTGCCTTAATGCAATGATCAATGCTGCCGTACACTAAAACAACACCTTTTACATTTTAGCCAAAAACCTTAAAACCTAAAATTTGTACTATTGTCTCCTTATGAAAAGATGAGTGTACACTTGGATATGGTTTAATCGAACATAGTTTTATCAAACTCATTCAAATCCCCCAGATTTTCTCCTTATTAATCTTTGTTATCATTCCATTCCTTCCTCAAACTAATTTCACCCAGCAAACGTTTGTTAAAAATATTTCGACCAATAATGGTTTACTGTGACATTGACAGGTATGTATGCGAGTATTGTGTGTATACAGTATGATGCATATACAACCAATCACAACCCCCAACACCTTTTCGTATAACCAATACCCCTCTGCATATTCTTATCAGTTTGTCTTTGGTTCCAATTTCAATGCCACACACAATGATTTGCTAATGGTTGGCTATGACGGTAAATAAATACTGTGACACAGAGACCCCCCCCCCCCCAACCCACCCAATCCCTTGTAACACGGCCATGTCTAAAGTTATTTCCCAAAACAAATCAATAAAGAAAATAAATAACAAAGTTCCCTTTATCCATCCCCGAGAGGAAATTTGTCTTCGGTTCTATTCCAAGGGGATCGCCATCATATACAAACACGCTCTTTCGTCTAAAATACAAAACAGGCCAATTTCGTTCAAAAGTTTCGAGTGTGTCCAAACCACATTGACCTACCCTCAAATTTCATTTTTAATCACTTGTATCTACAGACCACCCCCAAGCAAAAAGAACAAACTGAGACAGAATGATTTTGCTGACGAATTTTCAGATTTTGTATCAAAAGACACATCAAATAAGCGAAAAAATTTTATCGGCGATTTTAATATTCAGTTTGATGTTGATCAGAATAGTCTCGTTAAAATTATAAAAAATATGCTGAATGAACATGGCCTGACTCAGTTAGTGACCTCTCCAACTCAAAGATTGGGGCACATCTTGGACTGGTTCATCATTGATACACCCTCGCTTGTTGAATCAATTAAAAATATCAAAAAAGAAACTTCAGACCACAATCTGATTCTGGCAACTCTCAAATGCATCAAAGAGAAAGCAAAGAAAGTCAAGATAGTGTCTAGGAATACTAAAAGAATAGACATTAATTCCTTCAAAAACAATCTGTCAGAGGAACTAGGAAGAATGGATATACCATCAGCACAGAAAACGGACGAGGTACTGCGCAACGTCATCGACAGGCATGCGCCAAAGACAACTAGAATAATAAATTCCAGGAAACTGTCTCCGTGGTTTAACCAGAGTGAAAAAACTGCCAAAAGGGAAAAAAGGAATGCAGAGGCATCGTGGAGAAAATCGGGCCTTGAGATTGACCGGCTGATATATATAGCAAAAAAGCATAAGTATAAAACCACCTGCAAAAGAGCAAAAAGAAACTATTATAACACAAAATTGTCATCAGTGAGGGACACTAAGGAATTTTTCTCTGTTTCAAAGAAACTTTTAGGGGAAGAAAAGGGCATGTGTCTACCCACTAATATCCCGGTAGAAAAGCAGCCGGATGCATTTTCAGATTTCTTTTCGGGAAAAATATCGAAAATTCGGAACAATTTGGACCTCGTGCAAAATGAAGATATAAATTTCCACCCCTTTTCGGGTTCACAGGGATTCTCTTGTTTTAAAGAAACAACTGAAGAAGAGATTTCTAAAATAATTTTTTCATCTTCCTCGAAGTCATGTGATTTAGATCCTTTACCAACTAATATTTTGAAATTATGTCTTCCTGAATTGATACCTTGTATAACTTATATTATAAATCAGTCACTTATCTCAGGACAAGTCCCAGATATCTATAAACATGCAATTGTAAAGCCTCTCATAAAAAAGCAAAATCTCGATGTAAATGACCTTAGTAACTACCGTCCCGTCTCAAATCTGCCATTTCTTTCTAAAATCCTTGAAAAAGTTGTACTCAGACGTCTTTCACAACATCTCCATGAAAACAATCTATGGGAAAAATTTCAGTCAGCTTATCGTTCTTACCACAGCACAGAAACTGCTCTGTGCTGTGTTGCGAGTGATTTGTTTGATGTTTTAGATAAAGGTTCTGTTTCTCTTCTGACATTATTAGACCTTTCGGCGGCGTTTGATACCATTGATCACGGTATTCTCATTAAACGACTTAATATAACCTTTGGCTTGTCTGGGACTGTCTTGCAGTGGTTTGAATCTTATTTAGATGGCAGAAAGCAACAGGTTATGATTTTAGATAAACTTTCTCGTCAACATACATTGTCTTTTGGTGTTCCTCAAGGCTCTGTTTTGGGTCCAATTCTTTTTGTTTTGTATACTTCTCCATTATCTAATGTCATACTGGTCATGGGCCGCGCTATCATCTCTATGCAGATGATATGCAGCTTTATGCTAATGATAAAACTAAAAATCTCGAAAATATTGTGAAACGTGTAGAAGAATGTGTGACGGATGTAAAAGACTGGATGGACGCAAACCAGTTGAAAATGAATGAGTCAAAAACAGAAGTGATGATTGTGGGAAATAGAGGGCAGTTGAAGGTGAATGATGGTCTTGAGGTGTTGATTGGGGGTGAAAAGATCAAAGTTTCAAAGACTGTGAAAAATTTGGGTGTCTATTTTGATTCAGAAATGAGAATGTCAGCTCACACTCACATTTCTGCTCTCTGTAAATCATTATACTTTCAATTGAAGAAAATCAGTTTGATCCGTCAGTATATTGCAATTGGAACATGTAAAACATTGGTTGTTTCCCTCATTTTTTCGAAACTAGATTATTGTAACTCGCTGCTTGTCAACTTGCCTCAGGCTTCTATTAAGCAATTACAACTACTGCAAAACAGTGCAGCAAGGTTAGTTTTTGGCAAAAAAAAAATTTGATCATGCAACCCCTTTGTTGGCCTCTCTCCACTGGTTGCCCATTGAAAAGCGCACATATTACAAAGCAGTGTGTCTTGTTTATAAGTGTTTGGCTGGTATAGCACCGGCATATCTCACAGATCACGTGGTCATGTGTAAATTTGAAAATTACACTTTAAGATCATGTAATGACCAAACGAAAATTTCGGAAAAAAGATCAAGAACAAAATTTGGTGATAGATCGTTTGCTTGTTTCAGCCCCAAGATTTGGAATGAACTACCACGTGGTCTGAGGGAGTGCAAGTCTTTACCTACTTTTAAAAAGAATCTCAAGACACATTTTTACTGTATTTGTTTTTCTTGACTCTATATGCATCCTTGATTTGGCTATGAATTATTATTGTTGTTATTATTTTTCTCACTTAAAATTGATATTTATATTGTAAAGTGCCCAGAGCTTGTGTTTTACACGAGAATGAGCGCTATATAAATGTGTATTATTATTATTATTATTATAGACTTGAACATAGCTGCCAACTTTTCAAAAATAAAATAAGGAATGCCCATTTGGCCAGGGACGAAGGGATGACATGGAAATAATCCTACCTTGTAATTTAAGCAATTAAGTCACCCAAATATGTAAAAAACAATGCATCTACGCATCCATTTGGAAATCATCGTTGTGACTTTCATCGAATAGCAACATATAAAAGTCAGCCCTCACAACTTGTAGATGACAGGGGTTAGTCCAAATGATGAGGTTTAGTACCGGCACATTTGAATCGTTATGAAATAACACTTTCCACAATGAGATCAACACTTTAAAAACAGACAAAATACAGAAAGAATTCAACTGCTTTAAGTTAGATAAGGACCAATACACAAGCACAATTGTAAAACAAATGAAATAACTTAGGATGTTTAGTAATGCATAACTGCCTCCTGGAACATCACAAGAGAGGGAGTTTTGGGATAAAAATTAGGGAGATTGGCTTAGACGATTGCATATATATTTCCTTTGATGCAACATAATGGTCTTAAAAAAGTAATAGTAGTTGTAGTAAATTGAACCTCTGAATATTGGAAAATCCCCACCTATTTACTTTGACAACATAAACACACCTAAAAATGGAGTATACTTATTTCTCTTGAACCGAAACTGTTATAAAAACTTGCTTGAAAAAAAATAGAAAGAAAAAAAAAAGATATGTTTTAAAGTGATCGAGTTTATATTTCTTATACTATATTAATAAAGGGAAATAGTAATTTTAATGTTTAATCTTTATGATTATTTCATTTTTTTGACTGAATACCTGTTAATCAAAGATGTTGATTTAATTTTATTTTTAATAAACACAATATAACAAATTGTGAAAAAATGAATAATATCTAAGAACACAAAAAGTATATTCGATGCTGATATGCATATGTAAATCTCCAATACATTATGAAAGGTTTTAGTGAAAAACAAGCGTCATATAATCAACTGAAAGTTGTTAAATCATTTATGATAGAATGAGGTAATAATTAATATTAAAGAGCTACATGAAATGAAAAATATATGCTGAATTGATTCAACCCTTGCTCATCATCTCTCCTCCCAATCAAGTTTCACACACACACACACACACACACACACACACACACACACACACACACACACACACAACCACCCCTCCCCCCTCCCACAAACAAACAAAAAAGAAAAACAAGTAGAGAGTATTGGTGAAAGAAAACTGACCCCAGAAAGTGAATTTCCGACTATATCTGACATCGGTCTCGATTTCTTTCCTATATATTACTAGTAATAAAAAACCCAAAATAGTGACATACATTTTAGCAAAACCCTGTTTAGCGATATCCATATATAGCAATAATTGGCAATTGACATCAATGCTTGATACAAAAAATCTAGCCAAATAGGCAATATCATTTCCAGCTTCATCTCGCACTCTTAGACAATAAAAAAACTCATACATAGCCAACAATATCACATTGTTAGCGACCAATGAGAACACGTGTTTACCTACCAATTAATTCACTTTATCATTATCAGTGTTGTCATCGGAGGCATAGTAAACAGCGTTGTCCAGGGCCATCAGATGGCTACTGGCAAAGAATGGCAGCAAAACCCTGTTTAGCGATATCCATATATAGCAATAATTGGCAATTGACATCAATGCTTGATACAAAAAATCTAGCCAAATAGGCAATATCATTTCCAGCTTCATCTCGCACTCTTAGACAATAAAAAAACTCATACATAGCCAACAATATCACATTGTTAGCGACCAATGAGAACACGTGTTTACCTACCAATTAATTCACTTTATCATTATCAGTGTTGTCATCGGAGGCATAGTAAACAGCGTTATCCAGGGCCATCAGATGGCTACTGGCAAAGAATGGCAGCAAAGACAGTGATGTTTCAATCATTAGTTTTAATCTTTAATTTTAAAAAAAATTGTTTTCCTAGTCTAGTCGTCTTCTGTTTATCAAAATTAATGAGTTTGTCAAAAGGGGAAAAAATCTCTGTAACTGTTGGCCAAGTGAAGCTGTATTTGGCCACTTTTGAAGTCGCAATTGACCACAAAGACCTCTGGCCACCAGGCAGATCTGGTGGTATTGCTGCTATGTGTTTGAGTAAAATACTTACAATATATGCCAGTCAGTTATGATGTAATACACAAAAAACTATGTGTAACCTTGAGCATTTATAGATCGATTGATAGAATTAGCGAGAACTAATCATAAAAACAATAACAAAGAGAGAGTGACGACAACTTTGTACCTGCCATTTGTAATTACCGGTCACCAATCAGTGACAACCCCACTGACAAATCAAGAATCAAGATGTGTTCCGTTGTATTATTAAATGTCATTTAATAAAACAGCTGCACATTCCCAAGCCAGGATAAACGAAAGAGGAAAAATGGCATTTGAGCACTGTTTATGTTGAAAACAATGACAATATACATCACAGAGTGAAAATGTAATTGCTAAACCTTTTGACAAGAAAAATACACATTCTTATGTGATTGGGACGTATATCATCATAGGTACTGGTTTGCATCGTTATTATCACAGGTCTCACAGTGCCCCCTTTATCCGCGATATTGAAAACCCTGGAATAACAAAATAATTTCTGATCCCGGGCGATTTCATTATCCAGGGATTGCACTGTATTTCAAATCAACATATAAAAAACCTGTTATTGACAGCAGTGGTCTTGGCAAAACTATTTATAAAAAATTAAAAAAAACACATTTTTTTTTACTGTGACATGTTTTCTTAAAATAGGTTACATTACTTGTATAATCTTATAACCAATTTAACTGGATACTAAAAAATTGAACAGGGTACTTCTCTCCCACCTCCTAGCCCAAAGTCATCATTGAATCCTTGGCAGGCACACAATGATGTGGTTTAATATACATCAGCTAGGGATCAAACTCCAGACCTAATTAGACAGATATTTTTTTCTTGTATTTTTGATCTGCTTAATCCAACACAGTATGATACACAACTTATATTTTTACTTTCACTCGTACCAAATTGTTTTATAAGGAATTCAATTGTAACTTTAGGTTGCAGTCAAATTGTCTCAAATTAAAAATATTAAGTCACATTCATAGCTCTTCAGTTGTATTTTTACCTTGCTAGATCCTGTATGGTTTTAAGTCTTTTTAACAACATATTCCTCTGAAAGACAGCATTATGAAGTTTTTGAGTCAACTGTAAATTTTCATTTCTGAGCTTTTGTTCACAATCAGTAGCAACAGCAACATCAATGGTTTCTGTGGTAAATGTATAGAATGCTGGATCTTCTTCATTGGATTCTGGAAATGTTTAAAATAAAAAACAAGAAAAAATATTACACAGCCTAAAATAGCGAAAGTCCATTTAAATCCAGGATTGTAGCACTGTGGTGGTTGTTTTAAAAATTCTAGGAGGAATTTTTTCTACGATAGATTTAGCGCCAATCATATTTGTGATGTATTAGGCTAAAGACATATCTTAATGGAAAGAGTATTCACATGGTTTCAACTCAAGCTGTTCAGTTTAGTTAAACCTCAAGATAATTATTGTTAAGTGAGAAAGACGGAGAAATGTATGGAAGAGCTGAGGATGTGAATGACTTGTAATAAACTAAAAATGAAGGAAGAAAAAATGGAGGTCGTATTTATAATAAAGCATTGCAAGCTTGTGCATTTGACCAAATCAAATCCATTGGATGTTCAGAATGAAATGATTCCATTTTCAGACAAAGCTCACAATCTTGCACATATTTGATTACAATACGTCTATGGAAAAACATGTTTCATATCTTTATAAAATTCTTTACCATGAATTACGAAAAATGGCTGATTTGTCAAATATTTTAACCCAAAAATCTTATCAAATAGCTGTCTCTTTTTTTTATCTTTTCAAGACCTGACTATTATTATTAATTATCTTTTAATCTGCCTAATAATATTTTAAGGATTTTACAAAACCAAGCCACGCAAATAAAAAAAAAGAGAATCCATAGTTACAATGCTTTAGAACTTCGCCGCTTGTCTCTTAAAGCCAGAATTGATTATAAAATTGCTTTGCTTCAACTCTAAAAAATTATTGCTCATCTTTTTATCTTTAATGATTTCATTAATAATAATAATAATAATAATAATAATAATAATAATAATAATAATAATAATAATAATAATAATAATAATAATAATAATAATAATAATAATCATAATAATAATAATAACAATAATAATAATACTTTATTCATCCGTAGGAAATTTTTTGTGAAGACATGATAATAAGCAAATAATTAGGAGATAAAAGTATGGATAATGTGAAAGTAATAAAATGTGTAAATTGATTTGCATATTGAGTATTATAAATTTGTGTCAATAAGTTAAGATCAGTGACAAAAAATTAAAAATTGAAATATATATATATCTCTATTCAATGTACAAAATTATGTCCATTTCAATGACCTGTTCATAAGGAAATCGCTTTAAAAAAGCCTTTGATTAAAGTTCTGGTAAATCATAATTGAATATTACCACCAATGAGTTGATACTCCGGTTCCAAAGGAGAAAGCTGGTGACAATCAGTAATACAGACACTGGGACAAACATCACTGCTGTTGAACCAGAAACCAGTAGAACATTGGGTAATGACAGCAACAAACTGTGACCAATATACTAGGATGGGAGGAGATTGACTCCCAAATATCCCACTCAAAGAACGTGCCGGTATGTATCCTAATATTAAAAAGACAGAGAGATTTAATGTGAAAAGAAAAAATACTTTATTGCAAAATAAAAATCGGATACTGATAAAATATGATTTTTACAAAAAATTGTTGTTTCCTTTAAGGCTTACAAAGGGCCACATTACACAGCATCACAATAACTTAACAACTATAACATTTTTTTAAATGGTCTATAAAACAGGTGACTGAAGACGTGCTCAGTATTGTGAAATGCTTTCTGTTTTTTTCTTGCCACTCAATTTTGCGCTGCTTTGTGGTCTTGTAGTATGACATTCAGCTTCTGACTTTTAGGTCTCTAGTTCGAGTCCCATTGTGAGCAGCATGGAAACAAACTGCAATATCATTGACAGCAAAGAATTAATGGAGGCCTCAATTATGGTGTCATTATTTTGAGAAACACTGTTTATCATTAGGAAGGGGACAAAATGTCTTTCATTTATCCTGATTATACCATTCTAAATGATAAGTGTATTGAGAAATTGTCAAGAAAAGAGAGCATATATATTTTTAAAGGCTAATAATTTTTAAACTGAAAATGGGGTATTCCAAAAAGAGTCTTCTCAATTTGTTATGTAAGAAGCTTATATGAAAATCTTAGGAAAAATATGACTGAACAAAAAAGTTACAGTTATATCTCCAGCAAAATTTGATTAATTTAATTTTGTCGATCTTTTGTTGATAATTTATTTTCTGCATTACCCCACTTCACACATTTGTTAGGCCATAACTTCACTTTTATAAGTCTACTTTCATTTTGAAAGAAAACATCAATGCCTTGCTATAATTGGTGCATCTATACTATAAATATGTGAATAAGTATTTTGAGATGCCCCAATTGTAACTTTTATAAATATTTGCTTTCCTAGATTTCAGCACTTTCACTCTAAATTTTACTATTCTCTTTCAAAGGAAAACTTTTTTTTCTTTTGGCAATGGAGTTGTTGCAGAAACCCAACAAAACAACCCTGCTTCTCTTTCACTCATACTGTGATTTAATTCTTCCTTTTTCACAATTTCATTTCAGTTACTTATTTGAGTTGACTTTAAGCAAAATTCCTTTCATAGGTGCATTGCAAAAAATCTCTGCCCCTGAAAATTTGACTGTCTACACTCCTACCCTGGAAACCCGGGGTTCAGCCTCTCTCATACTAATACTCATGTGTGCCCTCACCCCCCCCCCCCCCCCCCCCCTCAATGCAAACACACCAAACATCAAAATCAATGCATGCAAACACATACACAAATTACCAAAATTACATAGTGTGAGTAACCAATAGTACACACTAACATCAACAATTGGAGGTAGCATTCATAATAATATGAAATATCTCAGTTGTTGACCCCCCTTACAATTACAACATATTATTTTATTATATTTGACATCAACTACATACATTTTGAAGGTAATAAGTAGACACACATAATGTGTATACTAAGTGACCATAAAGGATGATAACAAAATAGGTGATAATTTACAACCCTGAAACATCATGTATCTGCAATCTCGTCTCCCAGAATTCCTGGTTGACCCTAAAAAGTGACACCCATGGTTCCCTCTGTGATTTGGTATCAAATACAAAGCAGGAAACGATCGGGTGTTGACTTTAAGCCAGTTCTCTTGTTGACTACAGAGTACAATTATTACCACACTCGAGTGCAGTTTCCTCGTACACACAGATTCCTCAAACTCATTAGAATGTCCCTAATTTTTTTCCTTAATCATTCTTTGTTATCATTCCATTGAACACTGTTTCCTAAAACTAATTTCACCCAGCTGGGGTAAAATTTTAAAAAAATCAAACTGTTTATTAATGCGCCTGGTGATTTCAACCCCTGATCATTTACTGTGACATTGACACAGTATGTATCACTGCAGGTGTGTGTATACAGTATGATACACATGCAGATACACACAGGCACTCACACTCCATCACTTTTTCGCATAATCAAAACCTCTCTGCTTATTCTTATCCCTTCACCATTTGTTCTAATTTCGATGCAGAATGCCATGATATGCTAATGGTTGCCTACAACGGTAAATGAACGCTATGATATAGACTTCCCCCACACACATCAACCCCATGCATGTAACATGTCATGTATATAAACAACATATCTGAAGTAAATCAAAGTTCCCTTTATTCATCCTTAAGTGGAAATTTGTCTTACTTAGACTTAAGAGTAAGAGTCTATTTGAAGGGAAGACTGGATTAACCCAGGTGTCAGCACAGCACATCGCAACTAACTGAGCTAGGGAGAGGTGGCTTGCTGAAGGCCACATAATGATAATGCAGTAGATATTCGACTTGAACTTGAACTACCTATCTTTCAGGTAAAAAGCAAATACCAATACTTCTGAGCCACATGCCTCCCCCCTCCTGTCAAGCCGTTATGACACGGCTTCCTAGAACTATGGTTTCTTCGAACTTTTTTTGCATGTCCTGAAGAGTTCAAGAAAACCTTGCTGGAGTGTACTTGAGTTTGAGAGATATGCCTTAAAAGCATGTTCCATTGAAAACTGAATTTTTCAACCCACATATATATCAAGAACATTTTCACTTTAATATTTTGAAAGCAGACATTTTTCCTATATAAATATTGAAAAATGAATCTTGAGATTAAAAAAAAAAAAATTGTGGGATTTGACCGAAGGTTTAACACTGCTTTGAGGGAAAAACACTATATCCCCACTGATTGCCATTTCAAACTATCACCCCTCTCTACGTAGTAGTTCACCTGGAATTGAAGTTTTATAAATTTTGCATCTACAAATAGCGGTTTTATTTTTTTAGAGTTGTAATGCCCCGGGGCAATTTGTTTTTCTTTTTGATAAATAAAACTGCAATTCAAAGTGAGCATCTATGTTGAGGAGGTGGTGGTATGAAAAGCGCTCCCTTGCTTCTGACTTTACTTCCTATGAAACAACAGGAATCAGGAGATTTATGTCTTGTTTACATCATCTCAATGTCAGGTTTCCACACTGTATATTGTCATATTGAATTCAATTTTAAATCAAATTACCTGTAGTGGAGCAAAACACCTCTAGCTGCATATCAGAGAAAACTGTGACAGTAAAAAGATGCTTTTGATATTGATTGTCATTTGGAAGTAAATCTTGCAAAAAGCCAAACTGAATATATTCTTGACTCGACTCGGACTTCTTATATACCCATCTGTCTCCACCTAAATAATCTTTGGCCTCTTGACAGAATGATGAAAAACTGCTGATTTTGTCCGTTGACATCCAGGTCTCAACAGCATTTTTGCATCCTTTTTGAACATCAATAAGTTTTTGAATACTTCTTTTCCTAATCGTTCTTCGTGATTTACCACAAGGCTCATTAAATACTGTTGGATAAGCATCACTCGTAAGCCTTGCTCTCTTCTTAGAAGATTGCTTAGACTTTGCATTGTATATTGTCAAAAATTTGTCCAGAAAATGTTTGGAACAAACGCGAGAATTTTCCGTCGGAGTAAAATCTTCCCTAGATATCAACTTTAACCATAACCTCTGTCTTGCAGGATCAATTGGAAATCGGAAAACTGGGGCATTGTCGGTGAAACCTTTATAGTTAGTTTTACATCCTGGAACTACGCATTTATTGGGCATATCGGTAAAAGTAAGTCTCGAGCGAACTGAATAAAGTAGAGACAGAGAACCAATTTTCTTAGCCTAAGATAAAAAGGATATAAGTATAAGTATAAGGGATTTTTTTTTTCATAAACAACTTTAGCCCATCTCTCTACAACTACAATTTCAATTAGAATTGAAGTCTTCTATCGAAATGTACATAGACTAGACTAGACAATCAGTATAGAATCAGAACTATAGAACTAGAGTTAGGGACTTGACTTTGACCATGTATAGTATGACTTTTCAACTCTGGTTCCTCTCAACTTTTTTTTTTTTTTTTTTTGTTGAAATTTTACTCAACACTCAATCGCCTCGATACATAAACAAACGTCACTCCAAAGAAGCAATGGTTTAGGCTCGTTTGTATTTCCCACGTGCGAGAGTGATCAAAGTGAGCAGTGATGGGTACTATTCGTTATTTGTAAATATCGGGAAACTATCGATACCTAAATCAAAATCTCGATTATATTCAATACCTCAGATTCGTTTTGTTTTTGTTTTTAAGGGCTTTACGGCGCTTGCAACACATTAAGGTTATATCAGCGCCAGTAAAAAGGAAGGAAATGGATTAATAAAAACCTCTAGCATTATAATTAAAGCACCCAAGGAAAGGTGAGATAATGGGGAATTGGTTCAAATAGGAAACAGATGTAGATTCCAAGAGCACACCATCAAAGTACTCAGTTTGAGATCATCTAAAAGTCCCATCCAGACAAATGCACAGGTCTCCACTAAGAGGAATGCACTAAAATATTTACAAATCATATATAATATGTAAATAAAACATAATACAGTGCATAATAGAGAGATGATTAACAAGACAAACAAAATATCATCTCCCAAAATTAACTATACAATTGACTCGTTTCCCTCCCAGCTAGGGTATCCAGCCAGGATCAGGACAAAACCTGTTAAGTTAATCTCATACAAAGACAAAGACTGACAGCATGTTGGAAAACAGATAAAGGGGGATAGAAGACACAGAAAGTAACTCCCTACCCCACCCGGTACCTCAGATTCTTAAAATTGTCATCACTACCTTTACACTTCAAACTTGTGTTGAGTGAAGTAATGGTGTAAATCGTCCTTATGAACACGACACCAGAGCCCAAAAATCATTGTTATCAAAACAGTCAAAAATATATAATAATGGTTTGTTTTTGTTTTTAAGGGTTTTACAGCGCTTGCAACACATTTAGGTTATATAAGCGCCAGTAAAAAGGAAGAAAATGAATTATAATTATATCACCCAAGAAAAAGTAAGACATAGGGAAACTGGAAACAAATAGGGATCAAATGTAGATTCTAAGAGCATACCCCAAATGTACTTAGTTTGAGATCACCTATAAGTCTGATCAGGACACAAGCACAAAATCCAACAATGATGAATACACTCAAATGCTTACATTATACATTCAAAATAACAAATATAATAATACATAACAGAGAGATGATTTACAAGGGAAAAAATATCATTTCCCAAAACAATAACTATGCATTTGACTGTTTCCCTCCCGGCTAGGGCCAGGACAAAACCAAAGATTGAAAGCATGTTGGAAAACATATAAAGGGATAGAAGACACAGTATATACCCCCCCTGCCCACTATGGGAGGTCAGGAACCCCACCCAGGGAGACACCAATATAATAATGGAATTAAGGGTGTGTTATTTCTTGTTTGTTAAATGGTGACACCCGTTCCCAACAAGGACCTAACATGACCCCGGGAATGGCACTTTCAGAGAATGATGTCAACTGACGCAAGTGCAAATATAAAGACTTGCACTATGAAGTATAACCTCAAATGAATACAAAATATAGATTCAAAACTAAAAACGAAAAAAGAGTACAAAACAGAGAGATGATTGACAATAAAAAATTAATCTCTCAAAAAAAAGAAAAATTTAAAAAAAAACTCTATAAAAACAGAACCTTACACATTCAACTGCCACCCTCCAAGCAATGGATCCCTCCAGGAAAAAAGATAAAGAGAGACAGAAGATAAAACAATACTCAGTGACCTCTCCGCCCACCTTATGAGGTCAGAAGACCCCATCCAGGCCAGGTAATATCTCTTTTAAAAGAAGAAAGAAAAAAGGGGGAAAAGGCAACAAACGAGAATTAATAGTATTACTTTTGATGAATAAAAAAAAGAAGAAGAAAAAAACATGGGTCTCATTCATTAATTATGAAGTTTAATCGGTTCATTTCCACACTTACATATTAGCAGGTCTGATAACCAAATTGGTTATGGGCTCATTGTTATAATGGAGTTTCAAACAACTGTAAATTCCAACAACGTTAAAATAAGCCCGTAATTGCGTTAAATTATCAGATCTGCAAATATGTGCACGTAGGTTCATTTCAATCTTTTTGCTATCAAACAAATTAATATAATACATATCATATCATATCATAATCTACATCCTCCTAGACCGACGTGACTTTATTTGCAGGTCTGATAGCCTAATGCATTATGGTTTCATTGTTGTTCAGGGAAAATATTCTTAAACAAATACAAAATTTTGCTCATTAGAACAATATTAAAGCAAGCCCCATAACATAATAACATAATCGCAGTTGGTCATCAGATCTGCAAATAGGTGCACATAGTCCTGGACATAAACACAACACAGTTAATCAGTCATAAACGTAGCATGATAGAAAGTCTTTGACATGAAATGTATTTTTAAAATCATCAAAATGAAATGGATCCAATCACCACCGCAATAGACAAAAATGTTACTAAGTAATTAATAATACTGCTGTACTATTCTGTAAGCTGTTAAAAAAAGTTTCCATTTTTTAAACCTTGACTACGACAAAACATAATAATGTGATGATCTAGACTGCTCATATGTTGATTGTTTAACATCAAATCAACATAGCTTCAGAAGTCACAGTCAAAACCCACCAGAATATGGATTGGATAATAAACTTAAGAGACAATAATTGACTGGTGAGACAGAACCATTTTTAAATCATAGCTTTATCTGGTTATAACTGTTTACATGATGACGATGAAGAGAGAGAGAGAGAGAGAGAGAGAGAGAGAGAGAGAGAGAGAGAGAGAGAGAGAGAGAGAGAGAGAGAGAGAGAGAGAGAGAGAGAGAGAGAGAGAGAGAGAGAGAGAGAGAGAGAGAGAGAGAGAGAGAGAGAGAGAGAGAGAGAGAGAGAGAGAGAGAGAGAGATTGTTTTTGTTTTTGTTTTTAAGGGTTTTACGGCGCTTGCAACACATTTAGGTTATAACAGCGCTAGTAAAAAGGAAGAAAATGGGATAGTAAAAAGTTATAGAATTACAATTAAAGCACCCAAGAAAAAGTAAGAAATAGAGGAACTGGGAACAAATAGGGTTCAGATGTAGATTCCAAGAGCACACTATCAAAGTACTTAGTTTGAGACCACCTGTAAGTCTCATCCAAACAAAGAGGAATACACTCAAATGCTTATATTATAAATTCAAAATAATAAATATAATAATACATAAAAAAACAGATGATTTACAAGGAAAAAAATATCATCTCCCAAAACTATAACTATGCATTTGACTGTTTCCCCTCTCAGCCAAGGACTCCGGCCAGGGCCAGGACAAAACCCAGTCATATCATTCAAAGACAAAGACAGAAAATAAATTGGAAAACAGCTATAAGGGGATAGAAGACAGAGTAAGTGCCACCCTGCCCCCTATGGGAGGCCAGGAACCCCAGCTAGGTAAAAAGGAAGAAAATTGGATAGTAAAAGCATTCTAGATGCACAATTTAAAGGACTAAAAAAAATAAAACAAGGGGAAAATTGTTCAAATAGGGAACAGATGTAGATTCCAAGAGCATATTATCAGTGTACTTAGTTTGATTTTGTTTGTTTGTTGCTTTAGGTCTCTTCCAACACAATTGAGGTTACATGAGAGACCGCTGAAACAAAAAAACAAGCAATCTAACAAAAATAGTACAAATATCAATCAAAAGCATAACCTAAAGATATCATAAGCTAAATTATAAATAACCAAGAACAAACAGGCAAAAAAATATCCCCTGTCAAAAATACAATCACAAACCAAAGAAGCAGGATAGGCTAGTAAAGAGAAGAAGAAACGACATCACTATCGGATCGTACACCCATGCGAACATCATAGGTATATGATTCAAGGGTGATGCTCCCATCCAACCACCCGCACTTAGTTTGAGACCATCTAAAAGTCTCACCCAGACACCAGCACCAGATCCCACCAAGAGGAATATACTCAAATTTTTACAAGTCATATGTCACAGTTACAGATGAAAAAATAACAGTACATAACAGAGAGATGATTTACAAGGAAAAAAATATCATCTCCCAAAACCATAACAATACATTCGACTGTTTTCCTCCCAGTCAAGGACTCCCGCCAGGGTCAGGACAAAACTAAATAATTTCATTCCAAGACAAAGACAGAAAGCAATTGGAAAACAGATACAAGAGGAGAGAAGACACAGCAGTACCTCCTTGCCCACTATGGGAGGTCGGGAACCCCACCCTGTTATATTCGTTGAACAAGAACAACGTACAGCTGTATTGAATTATATAATAAACCTTTAGCACAAAACTCAAAATCTTGATGATTAGACAAACCAAAAATTTGGTGATGTAACATGAGTATTCAACGAATAAATTGGTAATATTTATTTTTATTGCACAGAAACCCCCCCCCCCCCCCTCTCTCTCTCTCTCTCTAAAAATAAAAACCAATCAAACAAACAAAATTTAAACTTTTCAAAAGCAATAATAATAATAATAATAATAATAATAATAATAATAATAATAATAATAACACAAATATTCTTTTTAATTGGAGAAAAAAAAGATTTAAACTCTAAAGCATGAATTGTTTGAGAGAAGCTGATAATCAATTTACAAATTGTTTGCAACAATAGGGTCCATGACTGCAACAAAAGGCATAAAATTACACATGAGCTTAAAAACTTGAGCTGTTATATAGCGCAATATCCACTAAACGTGCTCAAAGCACTTGACAAGGGGTCCCTGGCCATCAGCAACACTAAACACATAGGACAAAACATGACGCCTGTTAGGTGATATTTCAATTTTTTTTTTTGGGACAGACACAACACTGTTAATGACCAGGTACTCATTTTACACCCAAGTATGGAGAAGAGAATGTGAATGAAGTGTCTTTGCCAAGGACTTAACTATGCGCAGAGTGAGGTTCGAACCCAGGACCTTCTGATCTGAAAGCGAGTGGCATACAAATAGACCACATAGTCGCACATGCTTATTGTAAATTTAACATCAAATGTAGATATATGACAATATCTTGAATTGATTAATTGTTTGCTTGTTATTAAGGGTTTTAAAGCGCTTGCAACACATTCAGCAATAACATTCAATTAATGACATAAGGCATAAAAGATTTAATCCATCCTTTGGATTTCATTAAAGCGTAATTTGTAGCATCAATAAAGATTTATCAAAAAGTTGACTAGATGGTGGAAAATAAAAAAAGTTTATATCAAATGAGCTATAATATCAATTACTGTCAAATCATCATTTTCTGACATCTCAAAACCTAAACCATATTTGTTCAACATATAAGGCGTGGTAATTTTTTCAAAGGGCACCATAATCTATAATACTATACTTATGAAGCTAAGATCATGTGACCGAACAACAAAGAATGCTTTATGGATATTTCACAAGACATGGAAAACTTTTAACGAGTTTATAATTACTTATAAACACTGCAACAGGTGTGCATAAATATAATTTGTACTGCTGAAATTCCTTTTTAGAGTCTCGTTCACAAATCTAAAATTAAAACACAGAAAAAGCTTGTTCTTAGTTTTGATGTAAGCGAAGCAATAAGTCTAACCAAAGCCTTAAAAACAAACTTTTAATGGAAACAGTTCTCGATAATAATAATAATTTTCATATATTCTTATAAATGCTGATGACAAAGTTTTTCTATCACTCCTTTTAAAGTCATAAATTAATATAAGAACACATCAATGTAGAAGAATTTAATATGTAAGTATAGAATATGTAAGCTTTAAATAAAATTAGCAGTAATACAGTAAGACACATAATTTCAAAGCAGTTTAAATCAATAAAGCTTTATGTGCGTAGTAATGTATAGATAAAAACAAATTAAATGCATGATTGAAAAGCAATCTTTCTTAATTATGTATGCCAATATATTCCATCATAACATAAAAATTAATCTCTTCATCGTTTGTCTTTATCAAAATACCCTCTAATGTCAGAGCTTAATAAATTCAATTCAATTGTGATAACAAATATAAAATGTATGTTTTGTTTTTAAGGGTTTTACGGCGCTTGCAACACATTAAGATCATGTCAGCGCCAGTAAAATGGAAGAAAACAGGACAGTAAACACTTCTAGAATTACAATTAAAGCACCCAAGAAAAGGAAAGGCAAAGGGGAATTGGTTTAAATAGGAAACAGATGTAGATTCCAAGAGCACACTGTCAAAGTATTTAGTTTGGGATCACCTAAGTCTCATCCAGACACGAGCACAGGTCCCCACGAAGAGAAATACACTTAAATGTTTACAAATCATATCTAATATGTAAACAAAACTTAATACAGTACATAACAGTGAGATGATTTACAAAAGAAAAAAATATCATCTCCCAAAACAATAACTATACATCCGACTGTTTCCCTCACAGCTAGGATTTCTGGCCAGGACAAAACCAAGTAATCTCATTCCAAGACAAAGACAGACAGCATGTTGGAAAACAGATTTAGGGGGATAGAAGACACAGTAAGTACCTCCCTGCCCACTATGGGAGGTCAGGAAAACCACCCAGATGAATATCATAGGAATCCATACAAAAAACATATTTAGAAAATAATATCAATATGATGAACTATATCAAAGGGGGCAAATTATTTGTCAGAGCAAAAAGGTAAGGAATTTTATACAGTCACATCAAGTTAATCTGAACTGAGTCATATATAGAACAAAAAAAATTGATTGCATTGAAAAGCTTGGCCGTGAATAGGCTACCTAAAACTAAAATCAAAGTAAAACCCATGATTCATTCATTCTTCTCCATTCCCCCTCATGTAGTTTCATGAAGACAAGATTCAGGAAAACAAAAAGCTACACTTAATACAGTAACAAGGAAACATCAACTGTTCCAATAAAAGAAATACATATCTTTAAAAGGATATACTTACGAAATGTTCTTCTTTAAGAAGGTGGTAACCATTTAATGGTTAGTTTAATTTTCTATCAAAATCATAACTTCTATCATTTATTTTTGTCAACAGACCTGGCCCTTTCCAGAAAGAAAACAATAACTACAACATGTGTGGTGATTTGACAAAACTGTCAAATGTCACACGTGCCAGTTTTGAGATGAGAGCGAATAGTGAAAAATCGCTATCTGCATAATTTTCATCTTTTCGCTTCATCATTTTTAGAACCCATCCAACTACATTCTCATGAAAAATTTTCACAATTTGAAGTTAACAAATTTTTCAATTAGATTTTTTTCCCTGAGTTAAATCAATGCTTAATACCTACAAAACTCACATAAAATCTGTCTCAGAGGAAGAAGATTTCAATTCAATGCAGAGAATGAAAAGTTTTACCAAACGCAAACGCATTACATTGCATTCTTTTTGTCATTGTCCACTCTTTGGAAAGCAAGTCAGTACACATAAATACTAGCTACTACAGAGTAGGTCGAATGATTGCACATGTATTAACTCTCTCGAATTCATATGCATGGAAAATCGAACAAATTTGTTCGATTTTCAATGAGGTTTAAACTTGAGAGAGTTAAATAAACAAGCAATCGTTCCACAATCCATTTCCTTTCCTGAGTGAAATTTTGTATCAGCAAAATGATTATACGACCTGAGGCATTCTTCTTTCAATTTTATACCCTTAGTTTCAATATAAGATATCTAAAAGTCAAAATCAATATCTGAAAATGAAAATGAAAATCATGAACAAGATGGTAACTAGGGGAAAAAAAATGGCCACCACCTATGAAAACAAAATTTCAATGAAGCTAGTGAAACACCTTAATGATATCGGGGAATGAAATCTCCATAGTTATGGGAAAGCGACATCATCAGAGACATAGTTTCTGATTATTTTCTCTCTGATGACAACAATTCAATGACTAAAAGAGAAGATGGCTATGGTAACAGTAATGGCACTTGGTCTTCGACTTCGAAAAGAGCACATCCTCTGTCACAGATGAAATACCTTCTGTCATTCACCACAATGGGTAAAATGCAAAGCAGAGACAATGGTATATGTCTAATGGCATCAATCTTTTATCGATGAAAGTGTTTAGGATCTGGTTGCTCCATTACCCTCTTGTCCTGGAGTAGTTACAGAGCAACTGAATAACAAGGTAGGGGCTGCACAGTAACCTTCTTGCCCCTAAAAATCACAAAATTTTTCATTTTCTTTTTCACTTTTGCCAATCTAGACAATCAACGTTGAGCATCGACGAGTGTACAAAGGCAAAAGGTCATGAAGGTTACAGACCGCCTGTCTGATTACTGAACTGATTTGTAAAAAGGGATTCCTCCTTATTCAGGCACACATTAGTTACTAAGATATCTTATCAAACTAAAAAAAAATTAAATAAAACAAAAAATATCCCGGAAAAATGATGATACTATTAAGCAAAAAAAAAAAAAAAATACAAATAAAAAAATAAAATAAAATCAACCTAAGATGGCAAATGCATAAGGCATTGCACTTCCACCTGGGACACCCAAGTTCGAACTGCCTTTGGTCCTTGAGCAAAAAAAAAGTCCTATTGCTCACTTTACTATTCTCAGGGTATAGAAAAAATCCATCGAGGTTTTAGAGACTAACACTAATAATAAATGAAGGGAGTAAAAAAGTGCCAGAAGACAATAGAGAATAAAAACTTTAGGGGAATCGAGCCCATGACCATACTGATACGACAACAACTCCTTGCCATGAGGGAGTAGCTCTGCAATCGACACCATCCACTACTCCAAAAAAAAAAAAAAAGTGGTATTAAGCGTAGTGTCTATTTTCAGCCGCTCTCCCGACTTCTTGACTAGAGGTCATGGGTTAACATTCAATTGCTGCAAAGTTTGTTAGCCAGCAGTTAAGCTTAATAGCTATATTCTCAACACAAATATATAACATAGATGATTGAGACATTGGTTAAGCTCCTATATTAGGGGTGAATATTAATTCAGAACAACGAGTGGGGCAGGCACTTATATTGATAATAACAAGAAATCAAGTGAGTAGAAAAGTGCCAGAAGACAATAAAGAATAAAATTTTGTGGTAATAGGGACTCGAACCCACGACCCTACTGTAAAGTCAAAGAGAAACTTTTCAGTCAATATGACACTTATGCAGTATTTGGATAGAAGGATGAATAAAAAAATACTTAGAGACACTGCACGAGATCAAATTGTTACAGATATGCTTCTTTGCTGTTACCACTAATACTTAAATAATATTGACATTGAATTTTCTTGAGACGGTTATAAATGTGGTTTAATGCAACATATATAAAGATAAAGCATTTGTTTTAAAGTAATAATCGTGTTGTATAAGAGAAGATGTATAATATTTGTAGAATATGTATGTACATAGTGCAATGATTCTCAAAAATATGTTTTGTAACAAATATAAAATGATCTGTTTAGTTCAAGAAAAAATATGAATCCTTTAAGACACTTTGCATAACTATGGATAGACCACCACAAATTCATTCAACTTATTTAACATTTTTATAATGCCATTTATTCACAACATAAAAATTTCATGATTATAGATCACTTGGTACTATGTTAAACAAGTCTTCATCAAAACAACAAAATAGTTATTAAATTTCACCCTGATGACTGATGGAAGGTACATGAATCGGATTGAACATTTCTTGGTGGGAATATAAAACTATTGTCTTAGAGAGAAAATATGAGAGGGCCTGTCATAGGAATGTGGAAACATGCCTGTCTAGAAATATCAGGAAAGCTAGCATTGAGAAGTAACTGAATCCAAACCAGCTCAGATTGCTTTGGGTTGTCTTTAGTCAGGATCAGGTGTGGGGTCTTTTGACAATGAAACCCCATGCTCTAATTCCACAAGCAAAACAACAATTCTCTATCTATGGCTAAGAGGATCATTTTTTTTTCTCATCCCTCTCTGTCCACCCAGCAGTAACTGGAATAAAGCACTCTGCAATAATCCTATCCTGAAGTTATAATGCAATTGTTATTATTTAGTGTTTAATGGCACAGAAACTGGGACAAATTGGCTCTGAAGGACTACTTTTGAACTCTGATCGTAAAATCCAACTTTCTATACATCTTTACACATATCAATGCCAATGCAACAACATTCCTGCTTTTAAATTTAAATTAGAATCAGCAGTTATCTGATGTAATTGTTTCTTTGAATCAAACAACAACCTATATGGCAGTTACAACAGTTCCAGCACAACTTAAATCTTAAACAAAGTGCATATTTCGTTTCAAAAGTTATGTCTTAACAATTTTTTGGGCTGCTTATAAAAAACTGTTTAAAACTTTTATTTCCAAAATAATAGCTTAAAAAAAAAAAAAGACTAATTCAAAATTTGATTGACACTTATTTTTTTTTTAATGTGAAAGCCAGTAATTTACCACCATTAACTCATTTTTACATTTAAAAAGTGACAAGCAATTTTTTCTTCTTCAAATCACACCTGCAAGATATTACACATTAAGATAATTACAACAATCAAAAATACCTTCATTCTTTTTTATCTTTTTTGTGTACAAATGGCACAGGGATGGAAGGCAAAGGAACTTTACTGACAACAGCAGAACCCATATCAACTGTTTTATGGGCTACTGCGGATCCAACATCCACTGTTTTCCCCGCCACCCACTTGACTCCACCTACTCCGTACCCAACAGCTCCGCCCACTACACCTGTAGTTGTGTTATAGAGACCACTAGACATTCGCCACAAAAGACCTCCAGTCGGTTGAGCTGATTCTGAAAATGAAAAAAAAACAAACAAATAGTTTCACTGCAGTTTTAAGACCAAATATTGAATCAAGGGATGGTTAAAATATTATGTGTAATCATGAAAAAATCCTGTAACATGACAATTTGCTCTTATCATAGAGCTAACAGATGTCCAGCAGAGATGGGGCACGTTTCTTCCATTAGTTTAATGTGTTTCGATAAGCAAGTCCAAAACATCATCCCTCAACCAAGCAGGCCTTACGTCAGCAGTCCAGTGGTCACCTTAGCTATCTCTAAATCATATAATACAAAAAGTATGATGATGATAACAATAATAATAATAATAATAATAATAATAATAATAATAATAATAATAATAAAACACTTGTATGGCTCTTTACCCCAAAGATAACAAATCGCTTCACCTAAATGGCTAAAATGAAAAAATACAGTAAAATTGTTTGCAAAACGAGGTATCACATATAATGTACAATTAATGTATTATTATTACTAACCTACAAAGAGAACATGTAAAATTTCAAACCAACTTTGAAAGCATCAAGTGACTTAGAACATCAAAGTTGAAGCGGAAAGGAATTCCAGTAATAAGCTTTTGAGAATTTAAAGGTTTGGTCATCAATTTTGCGGTTTACTTTGGGATTAACTATCGAGAGGGTTGTGCCATTCATTGTTCTGAGGAGTCTATTTGGAGTGTAGATGTTAAATAATTTCCTGATGTATAGAGGATCATCATCATCATCATAGCTTGTCGCTCCAACACCGAACCCACTCCACAGCATCTGTGGAGTAGACTCTTAGGTCATGGTCAGTGCAGCTGGGCCCATCCTGGCATTCTCTAAGGATGTGCCCCACTTTTTCATGCTTCCAGCTGTTCTCCCAATTTTTGCCCGTGCTCTGTTCATTCCTGGGGAGTTCAGTTCCATAGGGCCATTTTTCTCTCAGATCTTCAACCGCTTCATTTGGATGATTGTCCCACTCCCTCCATGTGGAAAGTCTGTATGTATGGTCAGGGTATAGAGGGTTACTGCAATTGACGGTTTTATAGACAATTGTGATCATCTTGTAAATAATTCTTTTTTTCTATTGGCAACCAGCTTAATTGGTGAAGGAGAGCTTGCGCAGATGTGGAAATTTATCTTTACCAAAGATCATTCATCAGCATTGATTCGTCGAACATGGAGACTTCTAAATTATTCTTTCGATGTATGGGCAATTAAAGGGAATTACAGTAGTCTATTTCAGGGTGTACTAACGCATCAACTAATAAATAAGCTATGTTGAAAGGAAGTATGACAAATTTAATCAATTTTCCTAATTTCAATGGGTATGAGTATGATCCTAAGATGCTTGATGGAAAGACATGAAAAGTGAAGAGTCAAAGTAGTCACCAATATTTCTAGCATTAAAAGCAATATCGATAACATTTCATCCAAGAGTAATATTATTTGTAAAATTTTTTTAATTGATGGATAATCTTCTGTTTATGACAATATCTGATACCAAAAAGAGTTTTACTAAACAAATATAAACTGGGAGGTCGTGATCAAAACTATTATCAAAGTGGTGATATTTTTATAGAGTTATCCGACAAAAACAGTTGGATGACTTTTATTGACTGCCTATTTACACATGCCTCTAACAAAAAATACCTGATCATTAGATCTTGCACCTATGGTGTTGTTCTTGATTTTACTTTTACCTCTATTACTCCAATCCATTTATTTTCCATCATTTAATGGGTAAAAAAAAGGTAATCCTTTAGAACCACCAAACCGATGGGGTCATGCTTAGTCCTGATCCGTGGCAACAAATGGAAAGAAATACTTGCTTACTACCCTTTAAGAAGGACATCATTCTGTCACAAAGTAATAATTAAATCCCGCTACACATTCACTGGTAAGATGGATCAGGTAATCAGATTTTAAAAAATACTTATTCTGATCAAAGCACATCATTTTAATTTTAGTTTTGAGGCCTATGTACAATCTGTGGGTTATCAGGCCTCATATGAGGTTAGACTAAAACCTGCACTGCAAAGAAAAACACGAGTCAGACAAAATTTCAATTCCCTCTCACTTTTAAGACTTAGTTCACGAGATCTGTAGTTATTTGTTTTTCTGCCAATATTATAAATTTTTTTTGTATGACTTGTGATAACAAACACATCTTTTCTTATCAACATTGACAATACGTTTCTTTTATTTACTTTTAAATTTATAATATCTACATAGGAGCATCCTTACCTGTGACTTCATCACTTTTCTTATCTGACATTGAATTTGATGTCATGGTGAAAAGTCTTTCTGGCGTGATATCAAATAACTTCTTCAGCCTTGCTTGATCTGGAGAAAATGGAAATAATATCAATCTCATAAATAGAAACTTTGTCTGAAACAATCAATTAAAACCAATGCATAATCGGAAAAGCTTTCCAAATCATGGAGAGAATTGTCTCATTCTTTTATTTTCCAACTTTTCTTTTCAACAACAAAAATTATGATTGCATTTCATTGCATAAATGCAATTAAAGAAGTACACCAAAATTAAATTTGGTTTAACCTGCTCATGATAAAAATAATTTGATTCATAAGCTAAACTTTAAAAAGACCTTTGACTCACTCACATTCACAAAATTGATTTGGGATGAATGTTTCATCTTTTTCCTTTTGTTGCTAAGTAACTAAGTACAATTAAACTAAATTAAACTTAAAAATTAAGTAGCAGTATGTGTGACGGCATCTACTACTACCAGATTCACGTCAGAGTCCGTAAGATAAATAATTTAAGTATGACAAGGTACCTAAAACCAAAAAGAAATATTAATCTATTTATTGCAAATGTATACTCTCTCTCCTTCTCTGCGAGTGTGCCTCTATAGATATTATTCTATATATCTTAGGTCTCTACTGCCTTACTCTTAAAACTAAAATTTATAACTATCTACCGCTAGTCTACAAATACAAAAGAGTAGCTTGGGCATTGAAATTCAATTTGAATTAACGAATTAGTAAGGGAGCGTTCACATATTACGTCATCAGCTAGGGGGGGAGGGGGGATCTACCAAATGTTGACATGTGTTGACATGGGGGAGGGGGGGGGGGGGGGGGGTCAGACCCAAGATGATGTCATCAAAACATAGGCAAATTAAGCCTATTTCAAAGTTTGTTCCTTTCAAAACAGCTAAAGATAAATTGCTATGATAAGTATTGCCCATCTCTCAAGAAACAAAATGGGAAAGGGGTATCACTTCTCAAAAGGCGAACTTGCCCTAAATGTTCATTGTATCACTTCTCGATCACAGCAATGAAAGACCATTCACGAAAATGCGGCATACATGAAGAACAGCAAATGGGAGAAAATGATGACGATGAAGATGAAATTGATGATACTATTTATAGTACATTGCCAGAGGTCCAAGGCAGAAACATTTTTGAATCAATTAATTTTATGTTTGGAAATTGAAACAGAAATTCATTCCACTAAAAGACTAATATGCTATAAAATAATTTGCCTCCTATACTATTTTAAATTACACTTTCTGAATTTTTTTTAATAGCACCTGCACCAAGTAGCCTAATTTAAATAATGTTTGTTAGATTTTATCTTTGCAAATTTAAATTTTATGTCCCCATTGTATCGTAAAACATAAATTATCAACAGTTTCTGAAATTAATAAAATGTCTGAATGTGTTTTATCAAACGTTGATAATCAATGTTTATGGTTTGAAAAATGAATAATAAATATTGTGAAATGAAAGTTATCTTTTAGTTTTTATTAAATTAGATGACGTCATCATCTGTTTGGGGGGGGGGGGGTCAGGTCAATGATGACAAGTGATGACTTGGGGGAGGGGGGGGGTCTAAAAAGGGCAAATTTTTGATGACGTAATATGTGAACGCTCCCTAATATTAATATTCTTGAGAAATTTCACCAATGCAAGGGTGCATTTAAATCCCCGGTCCTCACACTGCAATTTAGTTAAATAAATATAAATACTCACAATTTTTTTTTTTGTCTGGTTCTAAGTCACTCTCACGGACAGTCAGAACTCTCACTTCACCGTTGATGTCTTCGAGTTCCCAGTCGAAAAGCTCCTCTTTAGTTAGACTTACTTTCTTGATTAAATTGCATTTAGCGTAAATGTTGTCGAAGATTTATGCTAAAAAAGAGCTTGAGACAATTTAATATTCAAACCAATGATTAAAGACAAAACAAAAGATTGAAGTGGAGAACTTTTACTTTTATGTGCCACGTACTAGACGTCCACTCAACAAGTTGCACAGTTCTTGTGCTGCTCCCTTGCGTGTTGTTTACGTTTCATGTGTTTATAACAGCCAAATATAGAAGAAATAATCTCTATCCCTAGATTTTGATTGGCTGAATAAATTTTGAATTATATGACTCCGTACGTTTAACAAGTAAACATTTTTTGTGTAAGTCGGTAGAAACCATAATATGATAGACACAAATTTATAGCAATGTGAAATTGAATGTAAGCTTCAATTTAATACACGAAAACATAAAAAAATGGACGTTTCATTGATGGGCAGGAAATAGTATGCGCCTTTGTAAGGAAGCACGAATTAAAATAGAAAAATAGATATTTATAAAAATAATAAAAGGTGCGAAATTAATTTGGGAACTGTGTTTTCAGTCCACCGGAAATAAAAATAGTTTAAAAGGACCAATAGTAGTAGTAGTAGTAGTAGTAGTAGTAGTAGTATTAGTAGTAGTAGTAGTACTAGTAGCAGTAGTTAGTTAGTAATAGTCGTCGTTGTTAGTAGTATAGTACGTCGTGTCTGTAGTAGTAGTAGTAGTAGTAGTAGTAGTAGTAGTAGTAGTAGTAGTAGTAGTAGTAGTAATAATAGCAGTAGTAGCAGCAGTAGTTAGGTAGTAATAGTCGTCGTCGTCGTTCTCGTAGTAGTAGTAGTAGTAGTAGTAGTAGTAGTAGTAGTAGTAGTAGTAGTAGTAGTAGTAGTAGTAGTAGTATATTTATTTCCAATTCCATTGTATTTATTTTCCAACAATAGTCTACACTTTATTTTATTTCACTTTCTATACTGCATTACACAGTTCCTCCCCGCCTCGTGCTTCCTTAGAAAGGAGCATATTATTTCCTGCCCATCAATGTTTTTGTTTATTCGTCTTAACAACGCCACTACCACATTATCTCATTCGTCTGTAGTATTTCATTCATCGTGTTTTGTTTCATCTTAACAACGCCACTACCACATTATCTCATTCGTCTGTAGTGTTTGTTTTTAAGAGTTACCTACGGCGCTTGAAATACATTTAGGTCATATCAGCGCCAGTAAAAAGGAAGAAACTTTGATAGCCAAAACATTCTAAATGTACAAT
Organism: Berghia stephanieae; assembly: GCF_034508935.2. Lineage (NCBI taxonomy): Eukaryota > Metazoa > Mollusca > Gastropoda > Nudibranchia > Aeolidiidae > Berghia > Berghia stephanieae. The sequence goes on along the minus strand of NC_088367.1, from coordinate 16,224,647 downwards.
TAACAGGACTTGAGGAAAAAGTAAGACAAAGGGGGATGGTTCAAATAAGGAACAGATGTAGTTTCCAAGAGCACACTATCTGTGTATTTAGTTTGAGATCACCTAAAAGCCTCACCCAAACACAAGCACAGGTCCCCACTAAGAGGAACACATTCAAATGTTTACAAATCATATGTTAAGAATAAAACAAAATAACAGTACATAACAGAGAGATTATTTACAAAGAAAAATATATCATCTCCCAAAACTCTAACTATACAGTTGACCGTTTCCCTCCAGCCAGGGTATCCAGACCAGGGCCAGGACAAAACCAAGTAATCACATCCCAAGAAAAGACAGAAAGCGTGTTGGAAAACACATAGGAAGATAGAAGACACAGCAAATACTTCCCTACCCAGGGAGATCAGGAACATCAACCAGTCTGTAGTGTTTCATTCATCTTGTTTTGTTGATAAAGGGAAAACCCGAAACGTCCATTTTATGTTTTCGTATATTAAATTGAAGATAAAAGTCAATTTCACATTGTTATTTATTTCTTCGAGCTTCGAGCAGCACCATTTACATATGATAGACACAGTAAATTCCGAAGAAAATAAAGAGTTGTTAAAAATCAGACAAGATAGGTATAATATCATATCAAACCTGCGAACATATCTGTCCCCGTAGTTTTTCTCGGCGGCAAATTTTACCCTTGGCCGCAAATTCTATTTTAGCCGCAAAAAGCCGCAATTTTGTCCGTGACATTAAAAAAAATAGATGGTTTAATTTTTTCTTTTCTCGATAGGTACTCTATATTAGATTACAGTACTTGATCTTCCCACGGTTGAGTGTAATTGGTATTGAGAAGATGGTTACGAAATTCGTTTATTTTAAAAATATGGGGGGGGGGGGGGGGGGGGTGTTGTTCTTGGCGGGTCTTCGAGCCTCCCATGGTGGGAAGAGAGTTCACATATTATAATATCTGTTTTCCCTTTTCACGTTGCTCACTGTCTTTTTCAGGGTTAAGATCATCGGCCTTTTTCTCTGGTCATGGCGGCTGTCTTTGGTTGGGAGGGAGACAGTCAAGGTGGGGGTTTTTTTTGTGCTTTTGTTTTTAAAAAAATAATTTGGTTCCTGATTCGAAATTTTAAGATTTGATTTTAGTTTGAAAAATTAGCGAAAATGTGCTTAGAAAAGGATATTATGTTCAAATGTAAATGCATTATATCCCTTCTTTTGCGCCGTGTTATTAAAATTGATTCACGAAACTTCAAAGGACCACATGTTGTTTAACCTGTTTGAATTTTGAAAAACCTGCGGCAAATTTTTGGCACATTTTGTCATTTTGATGGCAAATATTTGGGTTTAAAATGTCAAAAAACTGCGGGGACAGACATATAAACTTGAATCATTTGTCATTCAATGTTAATACAACACTAAAACACGTCTTCTGGCATTTTTCTGCTCACTTCACTTCTTGTTATTATCAGTATAAGTACCTGCTCATGGCGTACTAAAAGAGTAGGGCTATGTACCTGCTCCATCCACTCACTTTTCTATTAACCCTATATCAGAGCTTACTCAATGTCTCAATTGTCTCTGAGTTATATGTCTATGTTGAGCATAAAGCTTGCCAATAAACTTTCGAGAGCGATGGGAGCTGCCTGAAGCCTGGGATCGTAAAAATACAAACGAAAAGGAAGCCTTTCCATCTTCATCTTTTCGTTAGTATTTTTACAATAAACTATCGTTCTGTTTATGTATTGACCTCACGACCTCAAGAAGTCGCGAGAGGGACTTGAGTACGTTTGATATATATATATATATATATATATATATATATATATATATATATATATATATATATATATATATATATATATATATATATATATATATACATATATATATTACTGTACCACTTTCTTTTTGGGGTGGTGAGTAGCGTCCCTCCCGTGGCCAGACGGAGGATGCCGTAACAATCTGGTCCCGGGTTCAACTCCCAGTCACAGCAGAAGTTTTTATTTTCTTCTGTCTTCTGGCACTTCTCTACTCACTTCATTTCTTGTTATTATAATTATAACGTGTCATTACTTCACGAGACACGGAATGGGAGTGACGACGTGATGCACGTAATTCCAAATGTTGATGATTTTTGTTGTTGTTTTTAAGGGTTTAACGGCGCTTGCCAGTAAAAAGGGAGAAAATGGGATAGTAAAAAGTTATGGAAAGACAATTAAAGCACTCAAGAAAAGGTAAGTCAAAGGGGAATTAGTTCAAATAGGAAACAGATGTAGATTCCAAGAGCACACTATCAAAGTACTTAGTTTGAGATCACATAAAAGTAAGTCTCATTCATACACAAGCACAGGTCCCTACAAATCATAATACGTAAACAAAACATAATACAGTACAAGACAAAGAAAGCAATTGGAAAGCAGATACATATTGAGGGATAGAAGACACAACAAGTACCTCCTTGCCCATTATGGGAGGTCAGGAACCCCACCGATTTGATGATTTAAAATTTTTTTATTTTTTTTGGGTGTGTTTAAGGGTTTTACGGCGCTTGCAACACATTTAGGTTAAATCAGCGCCTGTAAAAAGGAAGAAAATGGGATAGTAAAAAATTCTAGAATTACAATTAAAGCACCCAAGAGAAAATAAGACAAAGGGGAATTGGTTCCAGGGACGGCTGGTAATATTGGGCAGGGTGGGCAAATACCAGCCTGTTTTTTTTCAAGTTATAAGCTGTATTACCAGGTCCGAAATAATCTAATTTAAATTAGATAATTTTAAAAGTTAGTACTTAAACTTGATACTTCGTACTGAAATCAATTTGTATGTATTTTTGATAGATTGCGAATCACCATGCACCCCGTAATGCATAAACCAGGATACGCTCCTGTTCTTTTTTATCACCCCCCCCCCCCTTTCCCAACCACTCCACTCCGCCCACATCGTCATCTCATCGTCACGTCGCCTGACGGTGATTTTGATTTCTGGCCTCTCTAGTTCTAGGTCGGGCTAATTCAAATGAGCCCACCTTATAAACCAGTGAGCACTAAATAGAGATTTTGGCAAACGAACTTTTTTTTATTTATTGCCTTACTTGTGCTGGTACCATTGATGTAATAACATTGGGAAGGTTCCAGTATTGAATTAAATGTATCAATTTACTAATATTATATCAAGTTAGTATTAACTTGTGTTGTTTTAATATATTTGTTTATCCATTTAAATTATCTCTTTTTTTCTCGTTTTCTTTAGTTCTTCTCAAAATTCATTTATTTAAATTGTTGTCTTATTTGTTTGTTTGTTTTGTTTTTTTTTTGTTTTGTTTTTTTTTTTAAAGAAATTAATTTGTTCCTTTTTTTAAAAAAAATTCTTAAAGTAATTACCGCTGTATTTTTATTGCCAGACTAAATATTTTTGCAAAACAATGTATTTTCTATTGCATTCCCTCTAATAAAACACTTTTATTCAGAAGTCACGACTAAATAAATATATAAAATACAACCCCACCATTTTGGTTTACTCAAAAATTGAATTAGTATACGAGAAATACTCTTCTGAGAAAGGAGAGAGTTGAATTCTAAGTTATAGAGGAAATAAAGACGTTTAAAGGAAGGGTGGGCAGATTCCGTACTTGCCCGTCCTGAACCTAATACATACATAATAGTTCGCGATGAAGAATCGGGAAGCTAGGGGTTGTTGGGTAAGGAGTAAAGATAACACGGTCGTTATTGTTATAGTCTAACGAATGCATGAGGAGAGATTGGTAGCATTATTTAATTTGTCTTAATTGTATTGTATGAATTATTGGCGAAAGCCTAAGATTAAGTAAACTTTGTTTTTAATTTGTCTTTTTTTGACTATGGAACTGATACTTGTCATAGCAGACCTGCCTACTTGAAATAGGAAAATAAAAATCGTAGTTTTCAGGGTTAATAAAATGGTAGATATTTTAACTATCCTTTAAAAAAATCACCGGAATTTTCGTCTATTAAGGTATCAAATTTTAAAAAACGAGAAAAACGGATTGGAAACGTAATAATGATGGTGATGGTGGTGGTGGTAATAGTGATGGTGGTGGTAGTAATGATGATGGTAATATTATTATTATTATTATTATTATTATTATTATTATTATTATTATTATTATTATTATTATTGTACGTATTGGTGGTATTACGATTGTTGTATTTTTTGTGGTTATTAATGGTAACAATTTATTGTTTGGTTCCATTTACCATTTTTTTTCCACTTTCATGTATGTTGTCATCAAAGTGTATGATTTAATGGCGAAAGCCTAAGATTGAATAAACTTTGTAATATCGTACGGTAATCATCATTGTCGACGACATCGTCGTTGCCATCATTATCATCATCATTAACAACAACAACAACATTAACAACAAATACTACAATAGCAATAAAAACAATATCAACATCATCATATAATTTTCGTCATCGTCTCCACAACTATCATTCTAACCAACAGCACCACCAAAACCACTACCATAATTACATCCTCCCTCACCGTCTCCTCTTCCTCCTACTCCTCCTCCACCACCACCACCATCGCTACCATTATTCCAACTGCTACCACCACCGGCACAATCATTCTAACCACCAAGAGAGCAGTAAAAATGATGCAATTTGAGCTCTGAATGAAACTCGAGTCATATCGCGGTTGTTGTTTCTCGATGAAAAATTTAAAGTTACTACGTACTTCTGAAAATGTAACAGAAATATCAATCTCGCCGTTGAGGGATTAAAGCATCTCTTTAATTTTTCGAGTGAACGAAATGGACTTGTATTGTCAAGGTGTTGTCGCATTTTGTCTCGTCGCTTTATTTTTTTTGTTGTATTCTCTTTCGTGATTCCTTTTTGATTACGTTTGGAATAATTAAAATCTACTGGTATTGTCCTTTCATTATGAATGTGATTATTTGTGGTTGAAATATTTTATTTTTTTAAAGTTGAAATATATAATATATATATATATATATATATATATATATATATATATATATATATATATATATTATATATATATATATATATATATATATATATATATATATATATATATATATATATATATATATATATATATATATATATATATATATGACCGAATCATCTTTGCCCCACCACTATAAATAGGCTAGAACCGCCACTGATTGGTTCAAATAAGAAACAGATGTAGATTCCAAGAGCACACTATCTAAGTACCTTAGATTGAGATCACCTAAAAGTAAAAGTCTCATCCATACACAAGCACATGTCCCTACAAATCATAATACTGTACGTAAACAAAACATAACACAAGACAAAGAAAGCAATTGGAAAGCAGATACATATTGAGGGATAGAAGACACAACAAGTACCTCCTTGCCCATTATGGGAGGTCAGGAACCCCACCCAGTTGATGATTTTTAAAACACTCCGGTTTGGATAAATCAAAAAGCCACGGAGTTGAACTTATGCTGTCCTTGTCCACTTCCCATAGCTGGGGACTTCTCAAACACACGTATAAAATCTTGATCTCCAATCGTAATGATCTCAGGTTCACTCCTCACAAGCGTTGACTTCTTATCTATAATATTGTTTTTATTGGAAAACCGATGCCTTTCTATATACGACTTACTTTGTAAAAAAATAAAAACATAATGAATTTTTCAATGGCATTGTAGGTATTCCTGATATTCATAATGAAAATAAAATGTCAACTAAGAAAAACAAAACAAGAACAAGAAAGAATTCTAATAATCGAAAATAATTATATATCCAAGAGCACACTATCAGTGTACTTAGTTTGAGATTACCTAAATGTTTCATCCAGACACAAGAACAATATCCCTTTAAGAGGAATAAACTCAAATGTTAACTAATCATATGTTAAAAATAAAAATAAAACTTTACACAACAGAGAGATGATTTAAAAGGGAAAAAAATAGCATCTCCCAATACAATATCTTTACATTCAACATACGCCCCCCCCCCCCCCCAGCCAAGGACTCCGGGCAGGGTAAGGACAAAACTAAGTAGTCTCATTCCAAGACAAAGACAGAACGTTTGTTTTTGTTTTGTTTTTAAGGGTTTTACGGCGCTTGCAACACATTTAGGTCATATCAGCGCCAGTAAAAAGGAAGAAAATGGGATAGTAAAAAGTTCTAGAATTACAATCAAACACAAAAGAAAAGGTAAGACAAAAGGGAATTGGTTCAAATAGGGAACAGATGTAGATTCCAGGAGCACACCGTCAAAGTACTTAGTTTCAGATCACCTAAAACTAAAAGTCTCATCCAGACACAAGCACAGGTCCCAACTAAGAGGAACACACTCAAATGTTAACCAATCATATAATATAATATGTAAACTAAACATAATACAATGCATAACAGAGAGATGATTTACAAGGACAAAAATATCATCTCCCAAAACTATAACTATACATTCGACTGTTTCCCTCTCAGCCAAGGACTCCGACCCAAGTCAGGACAAAACCAAGCAATCTCATTCCAAGACAAAGACAGAAAGCAATTGAAAAACAGATAAGAGGGGATAGAAGACACCGCAAGTACCTCCCTGCCCGCTATGGGAGGTAGGAACCCCACCCAGAAGACAGAAAGCAATTGGAAAATATATCCATGATGATAGAAGACACAGCAAATACCTCCCTGCCCACTATAGGAGGTCGGGAATCCCACCCAGTCGGCAGCTTCCTCGAACTCCTCGGGACATGCAAAAAAGTTCGAGGAAACCGTGAGCTCTACTTTTGTGATGAACAAGAAATGGAGAAACAGTAAGTAGAGGGGAACAGAAACAAAACAAAAATCACTACAAACACAAGTAAAATGTCTGTGTGTCTAAGGTGTTATTTGTTTATATATAAGTAGCACACTTTAAGGCCATTTGGGCACCGGGAAAAGTGAGATGATGTGTATGATGTGATATTTAGATTGTATTGACTTCACCTGTTTGCAATATATCAAATATAACAATAGGACCAACGTGAACTAATACGCTTCAACAGTCGTAACGTCACTTCCCTCGTAATGACGCATGGTAACTTAGTAACTTGCTCTAAACTATCGGAACAATGGCGGCCGCCCATATTAAATATTTCTCCGACGAGCATAAAAGTTATTAAAAGCGTATCCAGAGGGGAAAAAAACGTTATAAATCTGATCATGTTTTGACTTTTACACATTCTGATCACAAGACATATTATGAAAAGTTCTAGCCAGCATGAAGAATAAAAAGTATCGATTTTCTTTGTTTAGAACCACTATGGCCGCCGTTGCTGGGCGACGTGACATCAGACTATTGAATCCAATTAGAGAGCCCAAGAAAAAACATACGCAAAAGTGGCCAGTTCAAATAGAAAACAAAAGTCAATCCAAAAACGATGTACATTACTAAGCGTCCCGTCAGAATAGAGTAAATCTTTAAAAAAACTTGCCCGGACACAAGATATCCGCCATAACTGCAATATACAGTATGTCTTTCATTTGTCTTAAATTGGTTTGCTTAGTACAAATAGGGTATTGTATAAAAATGAAATTCTTTGAAAGGTACTCATTTCACCATTTTGTAGGCAAACCGTCTCTATTCAAGGGACTGAACCATGCAAATATCCATGAGTCTAAATTCAATACATTCACTCTATAACAGTAACATACTCATCTCCCACTCAAGAAACGCCGCTTAGCCGATACTTTTCAGCAAATGACCTTTGGCATAATTGGATGAAATTGAAACGTGGCGTCAACCCAGAACAAGACACAAACCACGTGAAAGAGACCTAAGGTGGATCGATATAGATAGATCGAAGTTGATGTCACTCAAGACTTTGTTTTTGCCATCCACGTTTATGAGTAATTCTCACTAAACTGTGTTAACCAGACTATAACAGTTCATGGTTCTGGTTACACATAGTTTTATGTGTTGGTCGGTTATACCTCCGGATGGCAATGTTGTGAATTTCTGAGCCAAGCGCATACTATCTATAGAATCCCCGGCCCAGAAAAGGTTGTGCTATTTGTGCCTATAATGGAATGAAAATCAGAAAACAATACTGAATCAAATCACACAAGATAGTGGGAAAATATAACATGATTTAATAGCTCCATAAAATTCATGTTTTTTTAAAAAGGGTTTTATCCAAAACAGAAAACATAACTAACAATACATAACAGAGATTTACAAGGAAATAAAATATCATCTCTCAAAACTAATTCTAAATATTTTAATGTTTTCTTCTCAGCCAAGGAATCCGACAAGGGCCAGGACAAAAGCAAGTAATCTCATTCCAAAATACAAAGACAGAAAGCAACTTGGAAAAAAAAAGATATAGGGGATAGAAGACGCAGCGTGACCTCCTGCCCACCATGGGAGTTTTTTTTTTTTTTTTTTTTTAAGGGTTTTACGGCGCTTGCAACACATATAGGTTATATAGCGCCAGTAAAAAGGAAGAAAATGGGACAGTAAAAAGTTCTAGACTAACAATTAAAGCACCCAAGAAAAAGTAAGACATAGGGGAACTAGGAACAAATAGGGATCAGATGTAGATTCCAAGAGCATACCACCAATGTATTTAGTTTGAGACCACCTATAAGTCTCATCCGGACACAGGCACAAAATCCAACAAAGAGGAACACACTCAAATGCTTACATTATACATTGAAAATAAATATAATACATAACAGAGAGATGATTTATAAGGAAAAAAATATCATCTCCCAAAACAAGAACTATGCATTTGACTGTTTCCCTCCGAGCCCGGACTCCGGCCAGGACAAAACCAAGTAATCTCATTCCAAGACAAAGACAGAAAGCATGTTGGAAAACAGTTATAAGGGGATAGAAGACACAGTATGTACCCTCCTGCCCACTATGGGAGGTCAGGAACCCCTCCCAGCCATGGGAGGTCAAAGAACCCACTTAGACTTAGATAAAATTCATGCTAAAATCTCTAAATTATATAGATTGTATACTCAGTTGAATCCAGGAAAATAAAAGAAGGCCTGGTAAAAGAATATGACAAGAAAATAACATTACATTACATACTAATTCATTCATATAAAAAAAAAAATCTAACCCCCCTAAAAAAACAAAACAAACGGAAGCATTTGTTTGGTTTTTGCTCTTAAGGGTTTTATGGCGATTGCAACACATGTGTTTTGTTCGTTTGTTTTTAAGGGTTTTACGGCGCTTGCAACACATTTAGGTTATATCAGCGCCAGTAAAAAGGAAGAAAATGAGAGAGTAAAAAGTTCTAGAATTACAATTAAAGCACCCAAGAAAAAGTAAGACATAGGGGAACTGGGAACAAATAGGGATCAGATGTAGATTCCAAGAGCATACCACCAATTTACTTAGTTTGAGATCACCTATAAGTCTCATCCGGACACAAGCACAAAATCCAACAAAGAGGAATACACTCAAATGCTTACATTCTACGTTGAAAATAACAAATATAATAATACATAATAGAGAGATGATTTACAAGGGAAAAAAATATCATCTCCCAAAAAAATAACTATGCATTTGACTGTTTCCCTCCCAGCCAGGACTCCGACCAGGTCAAGGACAAAACCAAGTAATCTCATTCCAAGACAGAGACAGAAAGCATGTTGGAAAACAGATATAAGGGGATAGAAGACACAGTATGTACCCCCCTGCCCACTATGGGAGGTCAGGAACCCCACCCAGCTTGCAACACATAAAGATCATATCAGCGCCAGTAAAAAGGAAGAAAATGGGATAGTTAAAGTTTCTAGAATTACAATTAAAGCACTCAAGGAAAGGTAAGACAAAGAGGAATTGGTTCAAATAGGAAACAGATGTAGATTCCAAGAGCATTCTGTCAAAGTAATTAGTTTGAGATCACTAAAAGTCTCATCCAGACACAAGCACAGGTCCCCACTAAGAGGAATACACTCAAATTCAAATGTTTACATACAAATCATATAGAATACGTAAACAAAACATAATACAGTGCATGATTTACAAGGGAAAAAAAATCATCTCCCAAAACTAACTATACATTTGGCTGTTTCCCTTTGTGCCAGGTCAAATGCATAGTTATTGTTTTTGGGAGATTTTTCTTTGAAAATCATCTTTTTGCTCTTTGTTACGCATTACCATAGTTGTTATTCTGAATGTATAAAATGTAAGAATTTGAGTGTATTCCTCTTTGTTGGATCTTTTGCTTGTATCCGGATGAGACTTATAGGTGATCTCAGACTAAGTACATTGATGGTATGCTCTTGTAATCTACATCTGATCCCTATTTTTTCCCAGTTCCCCAGGGCCAGGACAAAACCAAGCAATCTCATTCCAAGACAAAGACAGAAAGCAAATTGGAAAACAGCTATGAAGGGATAGAAGACACAGTAAGTGTCATCTTGCTCATTATGGGAGGCCAGGAATCCCGCCCAGTAGAACCGATTTGATAAAGACAATTGTAAGGAGATCGAAAAAATTGTAAAATACATGCCCTGGCTCACAAAGAGAAGACATTCAAACAATGTATACAGATTAAGAAATTCCAGCTTCCAGGTACATACATCTTCGCAAAGGACTTGTCCTGTTAATATCAGCAATGTAAAGAACTGCATAAAACAAATGTTAAATCAGTGATGAAATATCTCCAGCTGAAGAAATGAAACATTCAAACACATAATGCTGATTGTCTCATTGATGGATCTGGGATAGACCCAGTTTCAGGGAAAAAAACCTGATTCCTGTATATGTAGTCTATTTAAGAATATTGACAGAAATATACTGCTGCCCAAAAAAAACACCCTCATTTAAAAATAAAGAGAGCAATTCTAAAAAAAGAAATAATAATAATAATAATAATAATAATAATAATAATAATAATAATAATAATAATAATAATAATAATAATAATAATAATAATAATAATAATAATAATAACAATAATAATACTACTAATAATAATAATACACACATATATGGTGCTCATTCTCGTGTAAAGCATAAGCTCTGGGTACTTTACAATGTAAATGATCAATTTGAAAAATAATAAAATTCTAAACATGAAACTTAATTGATATATACATTTTAAAATCCAACAACAACAACAAAAAGAAAAAGATTCGAATATAAATAGAATGATTGAATGGTGAATAAAATCTGTTCGAAAAATAAACTTATTTATCAATTACACATATGATAATGAATGTCGTTTTTCTATTGCTTTTATACACAACAGTAATTTGTTTGCTTGTTTTTCAGGGTTTCACAGTGCCTGTGATAATTTTGGTCATTTCAGCGTAAATTCACTAAAAAGGAAGTTGCTAAAACACTCAAAAGATTTAGACTGAACCAACAAGCAGCTACTGAAAAAAATTAGACAAAGTGAACGAGTTACACAGAGATCAAAAGTAGGTCCAAGAGAGATGTAGACTTTTACCTTGTCCGAAACCATCTAAAAATTCCTCATTGATCTCCAAGGAAAAAAAAAAAAATTAATTAATTAATTAATCCATCCATTTCTTTCTATCTCCAGACAGGAACCATGCGAAATTAAAAATTCACTTTCCAAAGCACGGACATAAAGCCATAGCCCAGGGAGGGCCAACATTTTCCCACCCAAAATGGGTTTTCTGCCCACCACAAGCATGAGAATCCATATGACAGGTAGGCATCATAGTGCATACAAATCCAAAAGATTGTAGCTGACTACGCATCTGATTTATTCATCAAAGTAAAATGTAAACAGAAAAAAAAAAAGCCAACCTGGAGAAATTGTAATATATAGACTAACAGGCGTCATGTCTCGTTCTACATGTAAAGTGTTGCTATTGGTCAGGGACACCTTGTAAAGCGCTTTGAGCACTTTTAGTGGATATTGCGCTATATAAATGCTCACAACAAAATGGGGCTGGCAGCGAGTACAGGGTTTCCTAAACATAAAATTAAAGAGTGAAGACGAGAATATGAGATAACGAGACAACATAAGATGAAAACTCTGGACATATAACCTTGTGACTATTATCCTAGCAGAGAGTGTTGTGTCCACCTATCACATATCTCTATTTATACGACTCAATGTATCTTTGGTGCCCACCTATCCATCTCCATCATAATAAATATTAGCACAATTGGTTTCGTGTTTTTAAGGGATTTATGGTTCTTTCGACACGTTTATGTTCAGGTGCCAGTAAATAGGAAAAAAATGGGAGAGTAAAATAGTTCTAGAATTCTTTTTACAATCACGTTTTCTTCCTTTTTACTGGCGCTGAAAAGAAAAAAGGATTGGGGTGAATGAAATCAAATGTATGCATAATAAAAAATGTAATGAGAAAGTATAATCACTGATTATATTTTGCATTTAAAAGCTCATATAAACACATACATAAAAGCAATGCCCACAGAGTTTAATCCTTAATTTCACAAATGCAATCTTGTGACAGAATGAGTGAAATACACAATTTTACGAATGGCATAATGTTCATCCATGAGTTAGAGATTAGAAATACTCGGTTTAATTAATAAAGGGAGAAAGAGGAGATATGTCCAAAAAATAAAAAAAAGGGATAATAAAAATAACAATATTAACAAGCACAAATTAAAAACCTTTAGCCTTCACTCATTTTATCCTTAATGTTAACAAAAAAAAGAAAGAAAGAAAGAAAAGATAAAAGAGTTGATATGTTTAAAAAGGTACTTCAGTAATATATACCGAAGACCACTGTCAACAATAATATACTTTAAAATATTTTACAAAAATAATAATAATAATTGTAAGAGACAATTTGATGGTGTAATATTTTATATATTCGGACGGTAAACTGACCCTAATTTCCATTTCCTCCAGAACAAAGACAGAGAAAGTCTTGGAAAGGAAAACATATAAGTGTGACGTGCTGTTATCACTTGCTCTCACACCTGATTAAAAAACCCTTTCAATTGATTTGTTGACAACAGTATTTGCAAAAGGAAATTGACACCTTGGATTACAACAACACTTCTACAATTCAGCCAAATGGCACTATAAGAGTGGTCTCTGTTGTTTTGTTTTTGTTTTTAAGGGTTTTACGGCGCTTGCAACACATTAAGGTCATATCAGCGCCAGTAAAAAGGAAGAAAATGGGATAGTAAAAAGTTCTAGAATTACAATTAAAGCACACAAGAAAAGGTAAGACAAAGGGGAATTTGTTTAAATAGGAAACAGATGTAGATTCCAAGAGCACACTATCAAAGTACTTAGTTTGAGATCACCTAAAAGTCTCATCCACACACAAGCCCAGGTCCCAACTAAGAAGAGGGAAACACTCAAATGTTTAAAAATCATATATAATATTTAAACAAAACAATACAGTGCATAACAGGGAGATGATTTACAAGGAAAAAAATATCATCTCCCAAAACTCTATACATTTGACTGTTTCCCTCCCAGCTAGGGTATCCAGCCAGGGCAAGGACAAAACCAAGTAATCTCATTCCAAGACAAAGACAGAAAGCATGTTGGAAAACAGACATAGGGGGATAGAAGACACAGTATGTACCTCCCTGCCCACTATGGGAGGTCAGGAACCCCACCCAGAGAGTGGTCTCTATTCCGCTTAAGGGTGTAAAGGCATGAAATGGTCAAGATATCGCAAACTTACCCATTGTTAATGGAATACTATTAAGATGGTCTGGCAGAACCAGAACCAACCCTTGACCGTGCACAAGACGCAAATCCAGTCTCAAGAAAGGAACCAAACATAATTAAGCAAGCCCCGACTTGAAAGACCTTGGCAACAACAGTTGGAAGTAAGATAAGCCAATCAGGCCCATACCATATTCAAATTTCCAATATCATGTATGTGGGAGCTGACTAGCCATGTAAAATGGCTGTGAGGTCCAGATAATTTATATATTAGTAAATTAAATAATCTAAAAATTCAACTACAATTACAATTTAAGTCTCCCTTAATCGACTAGTACGATGATGATGTGGAAATAATAATAATAATAATAATAATAATAATGATAAAAACAAATATAATAATTAATAAAAGAATGTGACCATTTAAACTGAGTTAATAACATTTCACAGATAAAATCATAACTTCACTTTGATGGAACAACAAAGATATACAAAACACATCACAGGTTTTCTTTACTTAGAGGCATCTTTAACCCATAGAGGCCGCTTCCCCTGGAGTCGCCCGCGACTGTTGAGGCCCGCATCGCCCGTCATCGCCAGCGGCCCCCGAGAAAAAACGGATCATGTTTACTTTGTTATTGCAATGAATCACTTCGTTTTATTCTAAACCGGAAACATCGTAAACGTAATGCGATCGTTCTATTTCCGTTTCCTTTTTACCGCACGTTTATATCGTTGATAGCAAGTGAGTAATCGAATTCAGAAAAATGGCATTCCCGTACCTCACGAGTTTGTTGCGTGGCGCTAGAAATGATGTTTTGGAGACAGGTGTAGACGATGAAGAGGATTTTGGAAATGAAAGCGATATCGAACTAGAAAGAGAAGATGTAAACGATGGTGGGGATGGACAAGACGAGGTGTTAGCACCCAATCAAGGTGATTGGGACACTGAATCAGAGTCCGAGATTAACGAAAATGACGGGAATGGGGGTGCGGGGAACGAGTTGTTTTTATTAATATTTTTTTCCCAATTTATTGAAATCAAAACACGTGATGTTATATATCATTCGAAAGCAAATTTATCTGGCTATAAAAAGGAATTAAAATTATAATTTTATGTCATTTGGTTCTCGTTTAATAATTTTTTAACTTTGTGTTGGTATTTTTTTGTTAAGAGTTATGCCCCTTACACTGGGCCTCAGGGGAATATTTTTTAGTAAACACCGGGCCTCTATGGGTTAAAGCACTCACTGCATTTTCAGATCATATCAGTGCAAGGAAAATGGAATAGGACAATATAGCAATTATAGATTCAAAGTTTTGTTGTTTGTTTTTAACCGTTTTATGGCACTTGCAACACATGTAGGTCATATCAGCGCCAGTAAAAAGGAAGAAAATGGGATAGTAAAAAGCTCTTGAATTACACTTAAAGTACCAAAGAAAAAGGAAGGCAGAGGGGATTGGTTCAAATAGGGAACAGATGTAGATTCCAAGAGCACACTATCAGTGTACTTAGTTACCTAAATGTCTCATCCTGACACAAGCAGATATCCCCACTAATGTTTTATTTGTTTTTAAGGGTTTTACAGCGCTTGCAACACATTTAGGTTATATCAGCGCCAGTAAAAAGGAAGAAAATGGGATAGTAAAAAGTTCTAGAATTACAATTAAAGCATCCAAGAGAAAGTAAGACAAAGGGGAACTGGGAACAAATAGGGATCAGTTGTAGATTCCAAGAGCATACCACCAATGTACTTAGTTTGAGATCACCTATAAGTCTAATCCGGGCACAAGCACAAAATCCAACAAAGATGAATTCACTCAAATGCTTACATTATACATAAAACAAAAATAACAAATATAATAATACATAACACAGAGAGATGATTTACAAGGAAAAAAAGTATCATCTCCCAAAACACTAACTATGCATTTGACTGTTTCCCTCCCAGCCAGGACTCCAGCTAGGGCCAGGACAAAACCAAGTAATCTCATTCCAAGACAAAGACAGAAAGCATGTTGGAAAACAGATATAGGGGGATAGACACAGTAGGTACCTCCCTGCCCACTATGGGAGGCCAGGAACCCCACCCAGAGGAACACACCAAATGTTTATAAATCACATGTAAATCAAAAATAATACAAGAGAGATGATTTACAAGAAAAAAAAGATCCCAAACTATAACTATACATTCAACTGTTTCCCTCCCAGCCAAGGACTCTGGCCTGGGTCAGGACAAAACCAAGTAATCTCATTCCTAGACAAAGACAGAAAGCAATTGGAAAACAGGTTTCAGGGGGACAGAAGATACTACAAGTACCTCCCTGCCCACTATGGGAGGTCAGGAACCCCACACAGGATCAGCGCCAGTAAAAAGGAAGAAAATTGGAAAGTAAAAACATTCTAACTGTACAATTAAAAGAACTTGAGGAAAAAGTAAGACAACGGGGAATGGTTCAAATAGGGAACAGTTATAGATTCCAAGAGCATACTATCAGTGTACTTCGTTTGAGATCACCTAAAAGTCTCACCCAGGCACCATCACAAGTCCCCACTAAGAGGAATACACTCAAATGTTTACAAATCAAATGTTAAAAATGAAAACAACAGTACATAACATAGATATGATTTACAATTTTAAAAATATCATCTCCCAAAACTACAACTATACATTCGACTATTTTCCTCCCAGCCAAGGATACAGCCAGGTTCAGGACAAAACGAAGTAATCTCACTCCAAGACAAAGACAGAAAGTTATTGGAAAACAGGTATTGGAGTATAGAAGACACGGCAAGTACCTCCCCGCCCACTATGGGAGGTCATGATCCCCACCCAGAGATCCAAAGTTTATATATGCTTGAAAACATTCATAAAATTTATACTTAAGCTACCAATAAGAATGTACATTGGTTAAAAATATCTGTGAACGAGATGTGACATAGTACTGTCATCTGCATTTTTTGCCAAATTGGGACCTAAAATTTGCCAAAATTTGCCCCAAAAAACCCCAAAATTTGCCAAAAAGACCAAAATTTGCCCAAAAATTTGCCGCATTTTGGGTCCTTATTTGAAGATTTTTTGACGAAACGATCCATGACTGAAGTTGGAAGTGTAAGTGACTCGATTTATTTGACTTGAGAAATGAAGTGACTGTGAATAGCGTTGTTACAAAGATTTTAAAGTATCATTATCCGTAGAGAGTAGCTTCCCTTAGTTTGGGCCCAGGCAAAGCTGCAACATTTCTCAAGTTTCGCACTGTTTTTTCTCGTTATTTTGTTTTCGCTTCTTTTTTCCCCCAAAATTTGCCACGCGATTTGCCAATTTTTCCAAAATTTGCCACGATTTGCCAATTTTGGGAAATTTGCCAAAATTTGCGGATCACCCTGATATTTGCTGCCGCAAATTGCCATTTGCGGCCGCAAAAAATGCAGATGACAGATAGTAGGTGCTTTGTCCCAAATTCGATGTTAGCGATGATCTAATTTTGTGGTGAGCTCACATGGGGTCAGAGCACCCCAGAGACTTGATCAGAGGAGTCAACTAACATCATAGGGGAAGAAAAATGACCACCAAGGGACATAACAATGGTCAGACTCAACTGTATATTTGGCTGGTGCTTAGGATCTTCAAAATGACCGACTGTATATTTGGCTGGTGCTTAGGATCTTCGAAATGGCAGCTCCTATCTGAAGCCTTGCCAGATTTAATTCTTCAATAAACTTTTAAAAATTTCAATTCATTGCATCTCCAATTTACGACCAAGAGGTCAAATTTTCGACTTTACGACCTTGCTGGACACCCTCTATTTAGGACACTACAAAGGAACAGAAAAGAAAGCAGCAGTCGACCTAATCAAAATAAGCCGTTGGCCATAATTATCCTTTGTAAGGACAGATAATGGTGCAAATAAAACAACCGTCTCTGATTAAAGCAGTATAATCACACATCAATTAAAAAAAAAAACAAAAACAAAAAAAAAAAAACAAAAAAAAAACAAAAAAAAACAAACAAAAAAATACCCAGATCTACTTCCTTTGCCTCTACCTCACCATAATACATGATTGGAATGATTACCCTGTAGACCTTTTTTAAAAACTTTATTTTTGCGGAGAGGAGTTAAAGTGCTCGTACCACTTTCAGACCATTTCAACCAAAAAAAAAAAAAAAAAAGATAAAAGTTAAAAGCACTGGCATGTGTGCAAGAAAGGAATGTAAAATGTGAAATCTTATCACTCTATAAAATATAGTTATTACTTTATAGAGAAATCAGAGAGATCTCCACAACAAATATAAGACAATTTCATATGGCACCATCACTGAAAATTATCATGTGATATAATAGATATGATTGGTTAACGTATCTATCCCACAACTTCTAAATTCTCAAGTGATTCCTTGAGCACAGAGTACAAAGATCCGTTGAGTAAACATTCTAAAAATATCTTTTAATAAATTAAATTTTTACAAAAGGTTCATGCAGTATATAATTAATGACTTAAATGCTATTTTTCAAATCATCAGATATTTGAATAACATTTGGTTCACTTGCAGAAGATTCTTTCAGATTCTTACCCATGGAGTCAAAACGAATTCCAATAGTCACCAGTAATTGCAAAACAAAAATTGAAGCCCAGACAACTGGATATAACCAAGGGAGATCACTGGAAAGAAGGGTTGCTCCAACAAAAGGAGTTATTAACCCTGGAATTTCAATCACTGTGTTCATCCATGCCATTGCTGTACTCCTTACATCTGTTGGATAAACCTCTGGTGTGAAGGCATTCAAGATTGAATAAATTGGCACCATGGCAAAATAACACAAAATGATCAAAACAGATTTCAGTATATGCTTTGGAATGAAACTAAACATTAAGAGTGAAACAGTAGTTGTGACTGAAAAAATTCTGAGACAACCAATTCTACCCAATTTTCTCTTTTCTATGAGATACATGGCCAAAAAAAGACCAGGAATTTCCCCGATGAACACAGAAAACATGTTGAGATATGAGTTGACCCCTAGTTTTTCCATGTATTCCGGCAAGTACATTGTGACACCCCAGTACCCTGATGCCTGTAAAAACCAAACAGTGGAGAAAACAAGCGTCTGCCACCTGAGGTCCTTGGAGAAAAGTTTAGAGATATTACCTCTTGATGTCTTGTCGACTGGACATATAATTCCATCTGCAGTTGAAGAAAACAATAATGAAAATGTTAGAAACTGAAAAACGGTTATAAACAGTTTAACTAAGTACATTAACATACATGATTGAACATTATGTTGCCTCTTAGTGCATCATATACTTGTAAGCACCTTAGGTTGTCACACATCATCATGTTGTCTGTCCTGTGCTATCTCATTACCTTCTTTCCAAGTGCCGTCTAAAGAGTAACGAGTTTTTCCAATGGATTCCTTCCATGACAACTTTGCCAGCCTATCTTTCGACTTTTGCCAGCCTATCTTTCGATTTCCTTTCAGCCCCTATAAATAGTTGTGGCGAATGGATTAAGATTTACACAGATTCTTGTTGATACAGTTTATTTATTGAGTCTATGGCAGTGTGTGTCAATATCAAGGTAAGTGAAAACTGGAAGAACTAAAAGCCCTCATTAATTAGTTACAATAATATCTAATACTGAAGTGCTCAATCATTCAATACAAGACGGGGACTGAGAGGAAAGATTTACATAATATGTCAATCACATTTTAGGACTACATAATATGTCAATCATCAGTTAACAATAGAGTGGACGAATCTTTTTTTTATTTTTACGATGAGTGGATACTCTTTTTTTTTTCTGACTCATCAAAGTTGGCCGCAGGGTAGGCAATTAGGCAAAATCTGTTTTGAAAAGCAGGCATTTAGGGAAACAATTTAAAGAGAAATAATTATGTTTCACTGAAATGATGATCATTTAAGAAAAATAGGCATTAGGCAAACACTTTTGTACCACTTTTGTCAAGATACGAAATTCCTAAATCTTACTGAGGAATGATTCTTGAAAAGTGTTAAGTTATATCTTATCTGTCATGTACCGATGTTGTCTTACATATTTATATAATGGAAATGGATAAAATTTGTAAAATTAGATGTTAATTTCATCTAAAGGCTGATATACAGTCATATCTCTTCAATCCAAACACCTCTGTTCCCAGTCCAGTCCCTAAAGTGTACAAATAAATAAAGAAAAAAAAATCTCTCCCCAAGCAACCTGTCCGGATAATGGAGACATCTGGATTGTGGAGTTCTGGATAAGAGAGACATGACATTATTGTTTTATTGAAATGTAATGACTGTATTTCCCCATTTCACTAATGTTACTACTTTAAGATTTACAAACTTACACTAATGACGATTTTTGATGCACCTAGACTTAGACAATTGCTGATTCGTTGAGGAAATAAATGAAACAGTAAAGCCAATCATTGGAGATAAAGATAAATGGAGTACATGTGTTGTTCATTCATGAGTCAGATTTACTTCCTTCATCTTTATCTCCATTTTATTGACTCATTTAGGCACCTCTATTTATTAGTAAAGCCCATCATTGCGAGGTGAAATTGTATTAAAGAGCTATATAAATGTGAATGCAGATGCAGCACAAAACATCTGTCTAAGGAATATTTATATTTCCAGCCTCTCACAGGCAGAGGAGGACAGAAAACAACGTGTGATTATCTTCTGTAACACTAATATACATACCTAACTGAGGTAGATCGCACTTGTTCATTCTAGTCATGTAACGTATGACACGCAAGGCCTCCTCTTCTCTCCCACTAATAAACAAATGCCTGGGTGTCTCATAAAAAGCTAGGGGCTGGAATACCAGCACGACAATAGCTGGTAGGGCACATGCACCAACAAACCACCTCCAGCCCCATTTAGGTAATATCAACCATGCAGCTCCACCAGCGTAAACTGCCCCCAGGGCACCACAGAGGGTTACAACGACTAAGATGCTGCCTCTCCTTTGGCGAGGAAGAAACTCTGTAAGTGATAGACGCATCATTGATAAAATTACAGAATAATAAAAAGGATGACATCAATAAATTCTGATCACCAGATTTGTGAGACACTGCCTCAAAGGGATATTATGTTGGGATGAAGTAGATGCTGATTAGTGAATTTAAAATTAAAACGAGTAAAAGTATAATATCTAAATTGTTTGCAGTTTAAAAAACTATACTCATTCATTTTAAAATGCAGATAAAATAAACCCAAATTTCATATGTTTGATTATGGATTCAATATTCGGCATCACATTCCATCCAACATAATATAGGTTTGAGATGGTGGGTCACATTTATCATTATTAAGTCACCATCCATTTTATCTCTCTTCAAATTGTCAAGTATTATTTGTCACTTACAGACTTGATTACCCGAACCAGCTGTGACAAAGACATTGTCATTGTTGGTGTCTCTTAGAGGAGTTAATGAAGCTAGTATTCAAGAGATTTGAATTTATTCAAAAGGCTGAATCCAAAGAAAACTAACTGATGAACTTAATATTCGTTTATATTGTTTGTTTTTAAGGGTTTTATGGCGCTTGCAGCACATTTAAGGTCACATCAGCGCCATTAAAAAGGAAAAAAATGGGATAGTAAAAAGTTATAGAATTACAATTAAAGTACACAAGTAAAAGGAAGACAGAGGGGAATAGTTCAAATAGGGAACAGATTCCAAGAGCACACTATCAGTGTACTTAGTTTGAAATGACCTAAAAGTCTCACCCAGACACCAGCACAAGATCCCACTAAGAGGAATATACAAAAATGTCTACAAATCATATGTTAAATTTAAAAGAACCAGTACATAACAGAGAGATGATTTACAAAGAAGAAAATATCATCTCCCAAAACTATAACTATACATAGAAAGGTTTTTCTCCCAGCCAAGGACTCCGGCCAGGACAAAATTAAGTAATCCCATTCCAAGACAATGACAGAAAGCAATTGGAAAACAGACAGGGGGATAGAAGACACGGCAAGTATCTCCCTGCCCACTCTGGGAGATGGAACTGAAAAAAAAAAAACAAATAAATTTCTTTACTCTTTTTGACATTATTCTTAATAAACTCTTGTTCTACCAACAACAAAAAATTAATTTTAAAAACTTTTAAAAATATATATAATAATAATAAAAATAAAATATATTAAATGAAATAGCAATAATAGACACTTATATAGTGCTTAAAAACAGAGGATCTAAGTGCTTCAGAAACACACACACACACAAAACAACAAAACAAAATGATTTCTCACCAAGCAATAATACAAATCCAACGCTTTCAAAGATTCCGTTTCCTGCTGTAACCAGACATCGTAAAATGATGAAGACTGGGAATGACGGAGCAAGCGCACTAACTACACCAAATATGGCAATGAGTATCATACCCACAAGAAAGGGAATACGCCTGCCAAACTTGTCACTTGTAACCCCAGCAAGGTAACCCCCAGTGATGCCAGCAATTCCTGTACTGTGGGAGATTTGCAATGATAAAACACAAAAAAACTTGAAATGAATACATATTGTTGTAAAATGTTATCGTGTAAACAGGGCTGCCAATTCAGGAGGCAAAAATTTACTGAACTTTTACACATACACAGTTTAGCAGGCGATTAGAAAGTATACTGAGGGTTTATAACATACTGAATTCCGTAAATATACGGAAAATTGGCAACTTTGATGTAAAGAACAAAAATATTTATGATCAACATATTTTGGTACAATAGATAAAGTGAGTTTCATTCACAATGAACATTTATGGCAGATGGGGATTAGGAGCCCCCCAATTGGATTTTTTCATGATCTAGTTTCAGAGATAAAAGCAATCTGAATCTGATTTTTAAAAATAAATACGCACTCAAAATAGTTACATATGTTTCGAGACAGATTCTTTTAGTCTTTAGAACCTACATTCTTTTATAAGCCTTGAATCAATAATATATACAGTGATACAACAAACATATAGGGTTATATGTGGTGAATTTATATGTTTTTGTTAACCATTCTGTATTAAGTACATAAGTACACTCCAGCACGGTTTCTTTGAACACACAGTTTCCTCGAACTCATTTAAATGTCCCAATTTTTTTCATTATTATTCATTGTCATCATTCAATTTCTTCCTGAAACTAATTCTTACCTCGAACACAAGTTTCCTTTAATTAATTTCATCCAGACAACGTAAAAAAAAAAAAAAAGTTTAATCAAAGTCAAAGGGTTTGTTTATTTTAATGTAACAAGTGATTTCGGCCACTGATCAGTTACTGTGACACTGACAGTTATGTATATGTGTATCTATTTACACTGCAGGTGTGAGTATACAATATGATACACATGCAGACATACACAGCCACTCACAGACTCTATAGCTGTTACGCATAACAGACATCGCTCTGTTTATTCTTAGCACATTGCCATGCACCATGATTTGATAATGGTTGGCTAAGACGGGACGCAATGGTGTGATATAGCACCACACACACACACACACACCAACACTTTGTAACATGTCATGTATATAGTTATCTCCTTCAACATAATAAAGTTCCCATTATTCATCCTAAAGCGGAAATTAAGTCTTAGGGTCTATTCCAAGGAAAGACTGGAATTACCCAGCTGTCAGCCAAAGCTAATCACTGCAAATTGAGCACGAGAGAAGCAGCTTCCTTCTGGCCGCGTAATGCGACGAATATTAGAACTTGGTATCTTTTGAGTACGATGCAACAACCATACCAGTGAGTTACACTGCTCTCAACCCCTCCCCCGGTCTTCTCCATCAAGTCCTTTTTGGCAAGGTATGGTTTTCTTGAAGCTTTTTGCATATCCCAAATTTGAGGAAACAGTGCTGGAGTGTAGTTTATGTATTTTTAAATATTTCTAAGACATTCTTTAAAACATGATAATAAACACTAATCTGTGTCAAGTACCTAAATGGTAGCCATGGAAACTCATAACGTCCTAAATCCCATTCTTTTGTCACAGGTAAGCTCAGGAAAATGAATAACATCATCTCAGAGCAGACAGCAAAATATCCACTACCAACGAGCATCAGCATCCTCCAGTGAAAATGTCCAAGGGGGATATTAGACAAGACATCATCCAAGGTGTATCCATTAGCTTTTATGTCTGGATTTGCGGGCTGTTTTGTAATCAACGATTTTTGGCTGCTGCAGTTAACTGTAGAATTTTCACCTTGACCTTCTGCTCCATCGACACCTTCATGAACTGATGTTGTGTGACATGAGTTTCCTGTCAATCTAACAATTGGAAAAAAAATAATTGCTAATATTGTTTTTGTTTTTTAAAATCTAAAATATGGGTTTGGACAGTCATATCTCATGATTCAGATTAATGTGACAGATATATTTCTAAGGGATTCTTGCTGTTAAAGATAATGATAAGAGAAAAAAAAACGAGAACAAAAAAAAAAAAAAAACAATAACAAACAATCCTCCTGTACCCCTCCCCAGAAAAAGAAAAGAAAAAAAGGAAATACAAAACTAAAAAGAAAAGAGAAAAACAAAACAACTCCCGCCCTCTGCAACCCCCCCCCCCCCACCACCCCTTAAGAATATGTTGTATAGGATAAATCATCATGTTAATATCACAATACCTATATTAACATTCTGTAACAATAAAACAATCTAGCAACTCCTACATCTCACTACATATCCCATACACTAAGATTGGATCTAAAATAGCATCAATTACAAAATTACCATTAACAACAAGAACAATAATAATAATAATAATAATAATAATAATAATAATAATAATAATAATAATAATAGTAATAATAATAATAATAATGATGATGAAAAGAAAAATACCACACACAAAAAAATAAACCCAACGAAACATACAAACGACAACAACATATTAATAACAATTATTATCAACGCAATGCATTTTAACTGCAAATGTCTACCAAAGCCCTCTCAGAATTGAGAGAATATTTCATACCTCTCGGTTGCTGTCTCTAATAACAGCTCATGCTGATGCAACTCAGCCATTTTGAGGAAAACTCCAGTTTTATTTTCATCAAAAGCGACACAGTGCAAAGTCTGTGCATCAGTCTCCTAGATGCAACATAATGGAAAGTATCATCACCTGTAACGAATCAAAATGGAGGAAAATGTTTTATAGGGGTACACTGAGGAGCAACCACTGCTTCGTGCTAAAAATCAGGGAAGGTTTGTAAGATGCGGTGCTAGACAAAAGAATAGAAAAATAAAAAGTCCAAGGGCTTTTTTATCCTAAAAATAAGTGGCTGCAGCCATTCTAATGCCGTAACAAAATAAAGAAAACATACGATGGTGAGCAACAAAGGCTGGCCGCTGTGGCAGGTGGCCAGTGGTCGTGAACACAAGTTCAATTGCATTAGTATGCTTATCATTAAAATGGGTGACAGACAGCATTCACTGGCCCTCGAGTAGTTATATAACTCACATTACCTCAATTATGCAGTTATGAAAGGGTACCTAGCCAGTGGTAGCTATTCCTTGAGAACAATAAAGCTAATGGAGCTGGAGTTTATTCCATTTCCCATAAGTAGCTTAAAAGTCAATGACAATTGGATGCAAGTCTATCACAAAGTACTTCCCACAAGATCTAACAGAACAAGTTATCCAATCATTGTTAGTGGATTAGGAAAGATCTCAACTGCTCCTGGGATCAATACTGATGCCTAGTGAGGTGAGTGCCCTATCATGGAGATGTCAGGCTTGGGACGTTTGTGGATGTGTACTTGGCTAGAGTACTCGAGAAAAAGAGCACCTGACGACTATTTGTAAACTCTCAGTCCTATACTGCAGTCTCAAAATTCTAATTGAGACACAAAGACATGATGCGTCGATTCCGAAAGCTCATTGGTAGATGTAAGTAATTAAAAAAAGCCAACTCCATGTTTGCCATCATCATTCGCTCATTCAAATATCTAGACAAAGTCAAAGAGGCATTCTTTGGCCTTCTATAAAACGCTTGTGAGATCGCACTTAGACTATGCAAGCTCAGTTTGGTTTCTTTCTATAGAAAAATTCGAGCAAATTGAAGGAGTGCAAAGGAGGGCCACAAAACAGTTGTCTGGACTATGATTGCTAGATTATGAGGAAGGACTGTGGAAACTTAATTTACCAACCTTGAGATACAGAAGATACAGGGGGGACATGATAGAACTCTACAAGATGACAAGTGGTAAATATGACTAAGACATGACAGAAACTCACATTACGTTTATTAAATGGAGGAAAGTATCACAATAAGAAAAAATACCAGAGGTAACAAAAAGAAAATGTTCACAAAAAGACCAAGATTGGATGTGAGAAAACAAACAGTTTTACTGTGAGAACAACGAAAATATGGAACAGTTTAATCAGATTCCATTGTGAACACAAAAAACCCTAAATAACTTCAAGAGCAGACTAAACGAATTTTGTTCTGACCAAAATGTTATGTACAATTATATATGAGCTTTAGATTGTAAAACCGAAAAAAGTTACATCACAAAGACGATGAAGAAATAGTCTGGCGAAGAGGGCCATCAAGGACCTGTGCTGGAAACAATCCATAAGTAGTACTACTACTAGTTGTAGTAGCAGTGGTAGTAGTAGTAGTAGTAGTAGTAGTAGTAGTAGTAGTAGTAGTAGTAGTAGTAGTAGTAGTAGTAGTAGTAGTAGTCGTCGTCGTAGTAGTAGTAGTAGTAGTAGTAGTGGAGTAGTACTAGTAGTCTAGTAGTAGATGTCTAGAAGTAGTAGTAGTAAGTAGTAGATCAAAGGGGCCTGAAATTCCGGGACCGGTTCAAAACTGGAGACAAAGAGTATTTTTTTTTCTGATTCTGACCTCTTTGACTCTGATTTTGCCAATCTCGAAGTGACTGGATGGCTGAGTCTATTAGTAGATAGCAATACTGGTAATCATCGTTTCGCGCTGCAGAAACCGTGATAAACTCTGGCTCAATGACCTATCTAGCAGTGCGAAGTGGAGGGCGAAGAAGACAAGACAATTCAACTTGAAGTTCAAGTTCAAGTAAAATTTCAGACGTAAACTTACCTCTAGACGTCTAGATCTAACGTCTACTTTAAAGTAGGCTAGGTCGAGCAGCGACGCAAAGAAAAAGAAACTGATAATATTATCAAAAATTCAAAGATAGGCCTGAAATTAAAATTGGAACTGTCGATGTCACCAAGTCCGAAGTTCACAGTTACAGTCAAACCTATGCTGCCACTTCAATTTCACTCTTGACTCTAACTCTAATGAGTGGTGAGCCTGATGATGATGAAATAATATTAATAATATAATTACGCCTTGACATTGACATTCTTATGGCATGGATCTTCTATTATGCTAGTCAACTTTTACCTCGTTAATTCAGAGATATACATTCTAATGCTGTCTTTACGCAATGACTTTGACAATCCAATGTCAACGATTTCCCACGCTAGGAGCATAAAATGAAAAATGTAAACATAATATTATCACTCGTGGCTCGTGGGAAGCGGCGACAACACGACACAGCTCACTGCATGTGTAATGTGTACTGTGTACCTATGGGTTGCCAGATACAAAAAAAAAATAAAAAGCCAAATTTGTTTCGAAAATAAGTCAAAATCCCCAAATGATGTCTTGTATCCCGCCCCACAACTCTCATTTTTATTGCATTTTAACCATGGGATGTATACCTACACTCCCCTCCAAGCCTCGATTTCAAAAAAATGATAACGGAATTTGTAAACTTACATTTCAACAAAGGATTCCGTGCTAGTACCGAAGGCCACGCTAGTACTAGTACACGCTAGGAATAGGAAAAAGCCAAAGGAAACATTTGACGCCAGTAGCCTTGAAAAAAAAAAAAAGCAGATTTCTAAAATTTGGATTTAAAAAAGCCAAATTGGCAATTTAGTGTCACATACTACACATCAGACACACACATACACACACACACACACACACACACACACACACACGACACACACGACACACAACCAAAACAAGGTGTCCTGAGATAATCCGTCACATGGTGAAAAGTGAAAAGCTTTGAAGAGAGAGATATTGACAATTTTAGTCGAGGTCAATTTTTATGGAAAATGAGTTCTCATCAAAAATCATTAAATCAAACATTTTTCTAAATATTGATGAAATATTTTAATTGAATTCAACTCCTAAATATTTTATTTTTAATTTTTTTTTTAATTTTATTTATGAAGGTAATTATTATCTATCAACTCTTGTCAACTTTGGAAGCGACTTTCTCAAAATTAGGGTTTCACACGCTAGCCCATGCATAATATAACCATAACTTCATGAAAAATCACCCGATTTGCTTCAAATAAAGATTGAAATGCTCAGGAGACATTGGGCTTTCAAAAAATGCAAAAAAAAAAAAAAAAAAAAATGCAAAAAAAAAAAAACAAAAAAAAAAAACACACACACACACACACACAAAGACAAACAAACAAAAAACGCAAAACAAAAATTTTCACCATGCGACTGATTATGTCAGGGACGTAAACCTCACTGACTCGGGGCAGCATGCTACTACAGTCGAATCTGCTTAAACGAAGACAGGCAGATCCACAGATTACTTGGAGCAGACCAGGCAACAGCCACTTTTTAGTGGCTAATCGTCCCTGGTTGCATAAAAAAGAAAATGGCGGCGCTCGACCTCTCGTGTTCAGATTCTTTATGGGGGAGTAGATAATGAGTTCCCTATATGGCCATGTCAATCATGTAGACATCCTTTGATGATATAAGCCTACCCTTTGATGTCTGCAGTCGCCTTTTCATTTTCTACGGTCACTCATGGCTAAACAGCCGTCAACAATGAACTGAACCATCGTTGAAACACCGGAAGACGCTCGTGGCTCGTGGCATAGTTGCGTCACAATCACCACGTTGCTGAATATATTATCCAGGCACGGTTGATAGGTAAAAAAGCCAAATTATGTTCTAGTTAGATTTGAAACAAAGAAAGTATATCACTGATCTCGTCTCATTGAGATATAAAGAATGATATAAAAATCAAGAAAATCGGCCGATAAATAAAAAAGTTGCTAAAAAAAAAGCTAAATAAACAAAAGCAATTTTAAAAATCAAATTTATTCGTAAAATAGTGGTTTTCAACCGATTTTTCTGAAATAAGGACCAATGTTCTTCTTTTTTCAAGCTGATTTCAACAATGTGACTTTCAAATTCCTCAGAATTATATTTTTTACTTTTAGATTTTAGCTTTTATGCCTACTCAAAAGGGTGTTATATTCCTTGCGTAACAATAGCGTAATACATCGACGGTGAGATTCACAATTCTACACGAATGAACGGTGGCGGTAGATCACAGAGGTGTACCAAATTTATTTACCAACTACTTTTCTTAGTGCTAAAATTACAAAGTAATAATTTCGCGTCAGAAAAAATAACTCTCAAGTTCCTATCTATTTATTACAATAAAATTGATACCACGAATGACAAAATCGCCCCATAAATAAGGGAGTTATAAATTATTCATAATATTTTTTAAAGTTATTAATATAAACCCGATCATTGGAGCCAAGTCTAAAATGTACAAGTAAAAGTGTAGTTTAATATGTCTAATTTGGTTTATCATCATAAACCTGGCCTTTTTTTTTCTATTTTCCGCCCACAAATCAAGGTTAATCGAGCTCAGTCAAAGTCATTCATATAGAGATTAAATCGCACAGCGTCCCTGGTTACATACAAAAGAAAATGGCGGCTCTCGACCTCTCACTAGCTACTTTTGATGACGTTTTCCTACCTGTTGTCGTCTCTAGTCCTGTATTCTCTATGGGCAGATCTAGACATTATGCATTGTCAGAATGACTATTTAATTTGATAGGCTTTCATTCTGGATAATTATGAGACTTTATTTTGCTCTGGAAACATTCTTCCAACGACGCTCGACACTAGTTAAGTGATGCTTTGAATATTGAATGATTAGAAGTGCAAAAATTGATGCACTGTTTTATACTACCGCGAGATTCTAGTTGCCGGATGACTCAGTAAGTTGCCGACTACCTATTCGTATTCATGAATACTTCTGAACAAAAGAGAAAATGAGTCAAAACATTCTCAAGATCAAATATTCCTCTGTTTTTTTGTTTTTGGTTTTTTTTTTCTTTCAGAGCAAGCATTTTGGAAATTGATACTATATACCTACATGAATCAGCGGACAACTTTTTTCTTGAATAAGACTGAGCGACGGAATAATTTTGCAATCAAACCGAACTTTTACCATAAGTTTGACATCACTCGACGACAAATTATACCGGGTCTCTAATATTCAAGCAAGTAGTATATACGGTTGTAAATAGTTAGAAACCGTTTTTTGACGGAGGATGAGGATGATTGTTTTTTTACCTGTTAATCGATATGTTGAGTTCGATGATGTATTGAATGGTATTGTTTTGAGTTCGATGCTGTATTGATTGGTATTTTGTTTTGAGTTCGATGATGTATTGATTGGTATTTTGAGTTCGTTGTTGTATAGAGTGGTTTGTTTTTTTGAGTTCGATGTTGTATTGATTGGTATTTTGAGTTCGATTTTGTATTGCAAGGTCATGTGACCTACCTGAGCGTGTGTTTATTGAGTGTTCGATTTGCCATCGATGATGTATCGAATGGTTAATTGCGTAATAATAGGGCTATACAGCTGATTAAAAAGGATCCTATCCCGGTGTTATTAGGTTCCGACTGGTTCACCCGCGCCGCAGCGCCGCAGCGCAAATTGAGGTTACGCAGTACAGTCCAAGGACTCTAACGCTGAGCCGCGTTGTTTTTAAATTGGTTTCTTACTCCTGAGTCTAATGACTTATTAATTTAATCAATTAAAAGTCCATTGATTCCCTCAAAGGTCAAAGGGCAAATAGCTCAGGCGTCAGCCGCACAGCAGCGCCGCACACAAAAAATAGGTCAAGGTCATTCAGAGCAGCCGGTAGTCTAAATCATTTTTGATTGGTTCTTTCAAATTCTCCGATCTTGATTGGATATCATATTGTCATAGTTTCGTCCGTTTGATTGGTTCTTTGAAATATATTTTTGTCGGGACAGTGTCGTCGCAAAATGAGTGGTCTTGTGAAAGCATTAATTCTCAATGTAGAACCAGATGAAATGTTCCATTGTGTTAAAACCGTGATAGATCAATGTTTTCATCTTTGTCATCAATCACTCTTTCAACAACCAGTATTGGATAACCCATTGGGTTTTGCTCGATGATTGATACATTATTTCAGCAGCATATCAACTGGTATAGGATAGTGATTCTAATTGCTTATGCTAGAAGAGTAGCTTTACGTCATCCAGACAGGGAAAATTTTTCTCAGATCGTTAGTCTTCATCTTGAGAAAAAACTTAATCATTGGCTCGAATCACATGGTGGTTGGTTAGCGATGCCTCGTCAGATTATACCAGAAAGGTATTGGATAATGCGTCTCATGTGTGTTTTACTTCGTGTACTTTTGTCTTGACTGATACTGAAATGGAACTTTTTGTGAAAGATTTGCTTCTCGATCAACAGATAGATGATCGTTATCAGAAAGCAATTGCAGGATATGATAAGTATATTCACGAACATTTATCGACCTGTCCGTTGATAGAAACCAGAGAACAATTGTATATCGTCGCAGACGAATTATTCTCTCAGATCAGCTGGGGTAGAATCATTGTTTTTTTATGTTACATTAAGCGTGTACTCCGTATTCACCCGGATAGAGAAAACTTTGCTTTATTTGTGGGTTCATATGTGGTCAAAAAACTCAGCAGCTGGATTAAGACCAACGGTGGGTGGCCCTCTATGATACAGGAGATTTCACCCGTCAATCGTTGGACGAATCGAGTACTTTTCCCCATGATGTTTTACTTTGTGATTTGGTGTGTAATCGAACAACTCAATTATCTTTTGAGTTAATGATCATATTGATGATTCGAATCATTTTTTATGTTTTGAATAAAAGAAGTTATATCTTTTCATCTTGTATTTTTTACTCTTTGATAATTATATTACCCAACAATTTGTTACAGTTTCGAAGGATTCTTTTTTTATGCTAATTTTTCTTTGAAATTTAACGTGAACATTTCGAAACTGAAACAAAAGTAGTTCCCATATAATAAAATTAAAATCTTCTTTTACAAAAAAAAAAAAAAAAGAAAAAAAAGAAACCATAACAGACACAGTAAAAAAAAAACCGACATAAAACCATGTGTTGGTGAATAAAATTCATTTTGTTTTATTTTTTCACAACATCGAAAGCAATGTACTTTCACACACCAGTTACACCTTATACAATAATGATCTAAGGTCATTCACACATTCACATATCAAGCTTTTAAATCATCATTATAATTTTCTATAAATATTAATAAAAAAGAAAAAGCAAAAAACAACAAAACTTGACCAAATAAGATTACGATCTAAATAAAAATGTAATAATAATAATAATAATAATAATAATAATAATAATAATAATAATAATAATAATAATAATAATAATAATAATAATAATAATAATAATAATAATAGTAATAATAATAATAATAATAATAATAATAATAATAATAATAATAATAATAATAATAATAATAATAATAATAATAGAATTATAAAAATATGATAAAACAAAAGATCATAGAAACAAACGAAAGAAAAAAAAAACAAAAAAAAAAACAAAACAAAAAAACAACACTTTCATACACCATACACATCTTATAAAATGATCATTCACACACTCAATCATTAAACATTTTTTTTATAAATGATTAATGGGTAGCAATGTTACATATATATCATAAACATCATTTTCATCATCGTCATAATCATCATCAACAACAAAATATTTGTAATTAAACAATTTAAAGCAAGTCTTAATTTTATAAGCGATCAAGCAATCAAAAGCAAACGGTTAATGCTTATCAATTGTATTGTAATCATCATAATCATCATCATCATAATCATCATCATTATCATCATCATCATTTTCTTCATTTTAAAAATCATATATTAAGGTATAAAGTAAATAGAATTATGTCTTGTTTCGTGTACACGAAATAAATTTTATCATAAGGAATCTTTTTATTTTTTTTTATTTTAAACAACAAACATTCCAATTAAGATTACCCAACCAAGGTGCCTCGGGATAAATGAGTAACAGCTCTTGCCACTTTTAAATCGTTCATACATAAATGATAGGGATTAAAAATAGATAAAAGTTTTGACAAACTTTCACCTTTACTTTTCTTCAACACGAAATATATAACGTACAAACCACATGTGGAACTGGTTATACCCTGAATAATACGCGGGTTGTGTTTACAGCTTCGACTATTGTTTTCCACAAATCTTTGAATTGTCGGATACGCAGAAGGCGGGAACCCAAAACTATCCATATATTCTGCCTTTCCCATCCCGTTAAAATACACAGATACCCAATGTTTTCCGGGACCGGAACTCGACTCTGTGTTAATAATGTACGCAGCTGGTTGACGAGAATTCGGGTTGTTCGGAAGTCTATCTTTAGGATAAACACCTCGAAAAATTCGTCTCGCCCTAACGTGTCCGTTTAACATCGTTTCGATTTCTACGTTGTTCATGATGAAAAGTCAGTGATCACCTGATGAGTGCGATCAATTTCTATTACACTATCTAATTCGCTGTAACAGAACACAATGATCGGATCAGCTAGTGGGGTCGAGAATTTAAGTTCTAGTCTAAGCGACTCGCTTTTTACCAGTTCAAACTGGTTTCCGTCTAATAGCGATGGTGACAGATCAAAACCAAAAAGACTACAACCCTGAGAGTAAGCATTATAATCTATTCCATTTC
This sequence comes from Berghia stephanieae, assembly GCF_034508935.2. NCBI lineage: Eukaryota > Metazoa > Mollusca > Gastropoda > Nudibranchia > Aeolidiidae > Berghia > Berghia stephanieae. The sequence continues at coordinate 16,191,195 of NC_088367.1, read as the reverse complement.
CGGCATCGTTGTTAACCAGTCCAGCTGCTAGCATAAGACTGTGATAAGCTCTGACATATTGTTTACTACTGAAATTCGGAGTTAGTGCTTTGGACGGTATCTGTTTTCCGTTCAAGTACAGGGCTAGATAGGACAGATCAAAGTGCTGGAAATTAAAAGGATTCTTTTTGTAGTTTCCATTAAAGCTAGTGCTTTCGATTAGACCCAGTACGATCTTAGTCGGGGTTTGCGATAAAAACAAATTATCTTGCACTGCACTTAAATTTCCTTTTGGAATAGAAAAGGTTTTATGGACAACGCGCTTCATGGGGTATTTACAATTGCCGATGTGAAGTGCTTTCTCGTGTGACAGGGCCACGGCTGGGTTTAATTTAATCTTCCTAACATACAACGAGGCGTGCGTAATTACACTCTTAAACCCCTCAGCATCGGTCATGAGATGGAAAGCATCTTTAGACGGGATAAGCCTCAACTTTACATCAACTCCATTAATTAGATACCGTTCTTGATGCATGAAATCTAAATGTAGTTTTCCCATCATATCCACTTCTTTACTCTCTTTCACCAGCTCTTTCCGTGCATCGAAGCCAGCATTTGTACTATCCGTTATTTCTAGTTTACCCGGGGTGTCCTCGTGAAAAAATTCCATTGTCAGGTGACTCCTTTTCGCACCTTGATCATAATTCAACATTGTTTCTACAAAACTCCTAAAAGGATAAACGTTCTCACTTGACGTCACCAGAACATCGTTCAAAGTCATATCCACTTGTGAAAACAAGGCATGAAACCAGGTGTTAACAGGGGCAACATTGCTATCGGCGTCTAAATTAGTTCCATCCGCCTTTATTACTTTAACGCGTACGTGCATAAATGTGTTATGCAAATCCAAGTAGTCTGACGTCCCCCCGCTGATCGAAAATTCGATCGGACCTCCACTCGACAAAGTAGAGATTGGATGGTATTCCACAAACAAACCATCCTGAACAGCAGTCTGGGTGACGGGTAATGAGAACAGATCGAGTCCGCTGTGTACACTCTCTGCGGAATAGGGATGTAACAAAGCCATGATAATCAACCAAAAATGTCTTGAGCTACGTTCTTCCTACGTCTCTTCCTGGTCTTTTGTCGTGTCTGAGTAGGTCGTCGTCGTTTTATATGCCGAGTCACACGTCCGGGTGGCGGCGGCGGCGGCGGCGATGAAGTTGAAGTCAAACCACCCACGGCTCTGTTGAGTAATCTTTTCCCACTCTCCCCCGCGCGTCGTTTTAAAGCTGTTTTAACATTTTGACCGGAAATGACGTCAGATGCTATTTGGGCACCGGTTTTTGCACCTTCTTTTAATAATGTTTTAGCGCCCGATTTCAAGATGGGAAACAGAGATCTCGCAATACCACCAAAGATACTCCCAAGCCCTCGACCTCTTTGATGTCTTCCACCAACAAACACGGGTAGACCACGTCCTGCTTGAGTACAGTAATAATCATCGTAACCTTTTTGATTGGATTTGAACACGATCCCTTTTGTCATGACGACTTTTTACGAATCGAATCTCTTCTTTCGAAAATGAAGTATCACGATAGACTTCCCTGAAGCAAATGTCAAAGGTTCGCCTTTGTCGTTGGTTAAAAGGATTTCAACCGTGTCAAAATTAAATAGTCTGAGAGGAACATAGTTAGGTTTCTCAAAAATATGATGAACTATGTCTTTGCTTCTATTTCCGCTCGGTACGCATCTCAAAAGAGGTACGACGCTATCCCCAACTATTCTAGGTTGAACGAGGTTGCAATATACATATACTGCTTCGAATCCGACGTTTAGATGTAATGGCCTTTCACTCGACACAGACGTTGGACCGTATAAATAATGATTTGGAATATTCAAGAGATTGCTCAATGTCGAACTCAAGTGCAAAAAAGTTCCTTCCTTATATAGCCTTATCATTACTCTGCGAGTCGCACGGTCGTAATAAAATTTGATGAAACCCTCGTGCTTCTTTTTTATTTTCCTTCTTATATGAGTCATCATCGTTTTAACCAGTTCATCCGGTGACTCGTATAAACCCGATGGGATGAGTACGGTATCTTGTTCGCTGTCGTTAGTAACTCTAAACTCGAAAAATGCTTCATTCTCAAGGATGTTGTTATACGTGTTACTGAATAATATTTCTGATAAACCGACTTTGTATTCTGTCGATAAATCTAACACTCTGGGTAGTTTTGTAAAATAATGCCCTGGAGAATTATTCGGAAAATAGCTCATGCTGCTATTAGAAGGTAAGACTAAATAAGACATGATTAAACTCGTTTATTCAGTGTTGGATTTGGAAGAACGTAACCGAGACAACTACTTAGAAGTGCTACCCATAGTCTGTCTGTTTCTCCGTCACGCGTCAAGTTATATAATGATACAGACACAACAATCGACACAATCATCATCTGACACAAGAACACGATCTCCCCTCTAGGGACTCGTTTCCCAAACATAGACCAATAAGATGAATTTCTGTTGGAATTATTACTTTCACTTTCGGATCCTTCCATTTGAAAATTTAAAAAAATAAATAAAAAAACAAATAAAAAAAAACACAAAAACAAAACAAAAAACAACAAAAAAACAACAACAAGGATGATAATTAATTGTAAACACGAAGATAAGACTTTGGTATCCAAGAGTTAAATGATGAATCGTAACCGACCCACTTCACCAAAAGTTCTTGTCCGCTTTTACGCTTATCCAAGACGGTCTCAATTCTGTAGATTTCTTTTGCACCAACTTTTTGCAGTTCTTGTTTATAGAAGCTTCCGCGCACGCATTCGTTCTGATCGTCTGTAATTTGGTAGGTTCTAGGTGTTGTTGAAATGGATTTTGTCACTGTAAATAACTCTTCGGTCCAAGAGGGTAGGTAGCCCTTTTTAAACAGTCGCCTACTTTTACTTATTCTCACACGATCGCCGATCAAAAGTTTTGCACTAGTTTTCTTTTTAGGTCGATCATCCAAATACAATGTGTTCCACACGTCCCCTTGATTTTTCTCTGTTACGTCAACAGGGCGTAACTTGATACTCCTATGATAAGAATGATTATAACTTTTCACTACTTTGGGTAATACGTCTTTGAATCGAGGAGAGTTCTGACGAGTAAACACACGCCACAGTTTTTCTTTGAGAGTCCTATTGAATCGTTCAACTACCGCAGCTTTAATATCCTCGTTCTCAGTAGTAAAGAAATCAATCCCATTCCGCTTCAGAAATTGCTGAAAGCTTTTATTGACAAATTCGAGGCCTTTGTCGGTTTGGAGCCGGATTGTTTTTCGACCAGACTCTAAAATAGTCCTGAAAGCATCTTTTAACGTTTCTCCCGTTTTGTCTTTTATAGGAACAGCCCACGCAAACTTGCTGAAGACATCGATACACGTCAAAATGTATCTGTACCCGTCATTGTACGATTTCAATTGTTGAACATCAATGAGATCAGCCTGCCATTGATGGTCTATTCCACCTACAATAATCCGTCGACGCGGAAATTTGTAACGAACGGGTTTATGAAGGGTGTATGCGTCTTGATGAGAAAGCCAAGAGCTGACGACAGTTTTTTAAAGTTTCGTAGCAGTCTTTAACGGTTTAATACCGCCATAAGATCCCGGTTGATTAGGATTGTAATAGCGAGCGCGTAGTGTTTTATCTCCTTTCATTTGAATGAGACCCAGGCAGATGTTCTCTCCGGTTTAACCGTTTCTAAATTCCTCGACGGACGTTGTCTAATATACGCCCACCTGTCAGCATGACCGATGAGATCACGTGGGACGTTGGATTCCTGCAGAGCACGAGCAAAATATTCCCATCCTTCAGGGTTGACAGACTTTCTTTTGCGGAGTGCGTCATTGACTAGATCAAGAACGTTTGAATTTGGGATGATATTACCGCGATATTTAATCTCCCTCTCGGGTTCCATTCAAGCTCTGTGTGTCTTTTGAGATAATCCAATAATCTCTCCGCTTTCTTTCTCAACGAAATAGGTACGCTCTCAATAATATCTTTTGTTAAAGTGTCGTGTTCTGTTGGGTCAGGTGTGCTTATTGATTGAGGATTGGTCTTAGTTACCATCTGATGTGATCGTTCATCTTTCCGCTTTAAGAATTTCCACAGCACTTGTTGATACAACTCTGCTTTTTCGATTGAGTTCATATCTTTTCGCGTTAGAATATCTTTCATCTGCTGATCAAGATCCCAAAGCTTTTCTGTGGACGGTTCGGTTATCGGTGATTCTCTTCGGGTGTGGATTGTGTCCAAGAGACGTTGGTCCACCAATACCATTTTCTTGGCATGCTCCATCTCATAAACCACCCGCTAGTATTCCACCTAAAGTAGCCAAGACAGGTTGAAGAAGGGCACCTAATAGACCACCTTTTTGTAAAAGCTTCTTTTGTCGAGATGGTGAAGAGCCTTTTTTTGATAAAAGTCTTAAACTTCTCTTGTGTCTGATCAAACGCTTCTTTTGTACTGGACTGAGCGGAAGATTACCGCGTAATATATTTAGTGCACATTCGCGTAACGTATTGATTAGATCCGGTGACTCTCCATTTAAAACTGCTTTTGCTACTCTGGGTTTAGCCTCTCCAAGAAGTTTCAACATTGAAACGTTACGTTTTACACGCGCAGACATTACTTTTGGATATAAACAACTTGTTTTTCAGGAGAAAAAACGTCTGTTCTTACACGAAGATGGTCAGGTGTATCCTGTCGAAGATCGATCACCAAATAACCGTGAGGTACGTCTGTTGCGTCCTTAAATGCGTCTAGTAAAAAATTTGTCTTTCCGGGATACAGTTGTTTTGCCAGCTGAACGATCTGCGAACGATCACGTGGATTTTTTAAAATAACGAGATAATGAGCATTCAAGCTGATAGTGCGATGTTCTTATTTTTTGAGAAAAGATTTTGTACAAGATAAAACACTGAAATGTTATTGTGATGCGATTTTTTTGTAAATAATTTAGTTACGCTGTCATCAGTTTCGGCCATTAAGTCATCGAGTATCACAAGACGGTGTTTGGTTCCATCCCAAAAGGAAGATTTTGGTATCCCTTCTATAAAAGTTATCCCTTGTAACGCTTCAAAAGTTCTCTGCCACTCTCCATAACACCATATAATTTCTTCAGGTTGCGGGCTCATCATCTGATTTAAATGCTCAATAAATTTTGTGACCCATACAGTTTTACCGCTTCCAGAAGGACCGGCTATCAGACATGTAAACGGGTGTTTGAAGCGCGGATCCATGATTGTTATACCAATAGAGGTTCTGTACTGATTCCGTCGGAACTGACTTTTCTCTTTATATAAAAGTAAGACAGGCTGGCTCTCTGCTGTGTGTATGTATAAACGTTTGAATCTAGCACTCGAAATCCTTTATTCTCCCCTACTCCACTCTTTCGCGTTTGTAGCACCTTAAGATACTTTTCTTTTGTAAGATCGTTCAACCTCTTTGATAATCCCTTACAGCTCGTCTTAGACTTCCCTTTTCCAAAACAAATATACGTTTTTGAACAGAGTGCTACTCCTCCGTCTCCTTCATATTCTAACTTGAATAGACCCGGGGTTCGTCTGTCATATTTTTGCTGTGCACAACAACAAGGATATGGTGAAAAGTTGTTTTGTTTTTCAACAAATTCTCGAACATGTTTAGCACAAGCTACACTCGGAAACCAAGTATGGTAGTGTTTGTAAAATTCTTCAACTAAGTGCGGTTTCAAGAGGTCTTGAATATCGCAGTCGGAAAATGCAACGTATAGACTGTCTGTGTCCATCTCAAAAAGTTGGTAATCGGCCCTTGGAATAAATCTGTCTATGAAATCGTATTGAAACTGTAGCATCCTAAGTTTTGCATAGGAATAGACAAACGATCCGATTTGAATGGGTAGCGTCCATAGCACGGTACGTTTTGCTGACTCTATTTCGTGTAAAGTCGATGTCAGCGGGGTCATTTTTCTGAAATAAGGGCTATTGATGCTTTTTGAGACAACGTTTTTATCATCGGCATATGTAACTTTCGTATGTTTATCTAGCGCCTCGAGTGTCTTACCATATGCTGAGTTACCCATTAATTTCATAGTTTCGGCTAAGATGCTATTTTTAGGATTACGATCACCTTCGCGTCTAGCGTCTGAAACCTTTTGCACAAAATTTGAAAAACAAGCATTTGGTGTATATTCAATTACTTCTTGAATATCTTCTACAATAAGACCGTGATTGAGATACCATTTGAGTAATGGCGTTGTCAGTAATATTCCATCAGCATGGTAACTGCTAATCAGAGTGCGGCGAGGTTGCTTTAACAGATTGTTATTCACGGCGTATTGAAGCATGGTTTCACCTATATCTTCTCTCGAGACCAGGGTGTTTTTAAAGATTGGTGGCATTTCCGCGTAATAAGCGTAAAGGTCTGAAGGTACACTAATAGTACACTGAACGAAACCGAAAAGTTGGTTTTTGACAACTGCCGAAATTATCGATTCCTTGGTGATACGGGTACCTATTGTAAAACAGTTATTATGAAGCGGGCGTAGTTTCTGTAAAAAACAAGATATCCTAGGGTCTCTTTTCATTTTTTTCCATTCACATTCATAAATTTCTATTAGGGTAATTCCCAAAACGTTTCTGATATAAGCATTTTTTTCAGATGTTTTTTGTTTTCTTTGTTCAAATGTTTCACCAAAGAATGTGGTCTTATCTTTGATACAATCATGGCCATGAAAATAACAGCCTTGAAATTCGAGAGCAATTCGTTCAGTTTCAATAAACCCGTCGACCTTAACCTGTTTTTCGTGACCTAGATCTTTTTCTCTTCCATTAAATTTATGACGAATAGGAACACCCTTTATATAACTCATCCATTCAAGCCATTCAAACGCTGCCTGTCCAAACTTGTCTATTTTCTCAGGTTTAAACGCGTTACTTTTCTGTCGTCGGATAAACAGACCGCTAGGCATGTCTTGTTGAAGACAGTATAAATACAAACTATTAGCATCATAGCCTTTCAACGATTGTACAGGTTTATCTCCCCTGATACGTGTCCTGTTCTTTTCTATATAACGTGTAAAAATAATTGACGGTCCACCAACGATGTTAGATTTTAAAAGCTGATGAAGATGTTTATGCTTTTCATTGAATAATGAAAAAAATACATTTCTAGGAATGGTTTTA